>NW_026974597.1:0-58983 GCF_015220805.1 Pogoniulus pusillus
CTATAGGGTGAATTACTCTGTGTGATATAACTAGAGGATTTTAAAATTTTCCTTCTCTCTCTCTCTCTCTCTCCCCCCCCCCTTTTTTTTTTTTTGGTACATGTTCCTTATCCTTAAAGAAAAACCTAAGAAGAAATTTCCTATAATATCCCTGTCAGTGGAGCGCTATGAGTAAAATGACTCTTGGTTCACCAATATGGTTAGATGGTCATAATCCACTTTATTTCCGTGATACAGTGACTTCTATGCATTCTAGCAAGAGGCGTGCTCCACCACGATTGGTTACAATCAGAGGGTACATGCAGCTGCAGGTGGGCAGGATTTAGCCATCCCCCAGAGGCTGACCTATTGATGCCTTACAAGTAACCCTGTACCCTCTGATTGTAACCAATCTTGGTGGAGCACGCCTCTTGCTAGAATGCATATAAGTCACTGTATCACGGAAATAAAGTGGATTATGACCATCTAACCATATTGGTGAACCAAGAGTCATTTTACCCATAGCGCTCCACCGACAATTGGCGCCTGAACAGTGAAACAGGCATTCGGCTCAGACCGAGGCAGGCCAGCAGCGGGTAAGACCACGATCAGGAAGCCGGAGGGTTGGCCAGAAGAGAAGGAGCTGATCATCCTGCGGATGTTTTTCGTATCGAAAAAACTATCGTCATCGGTGTCGCTGGAACGGGTAGTGCCGCCTCAGGACGGGGGTGGTTGCTGGACATTCATTTCGCGAGTGAACAACCCGAGTGTGCAGGTAAGGCCCACACGGAATTTGATGTGGCACTGCGTCTGCTGGCGTACGTATTCCCATGAGAGAACGCTTGATGGACATTGGAAAGCTCCAAGAGCTGTTGGCCCGGGCGCATGTGCAGGGTCATATGAGTGAGCCTCCCATGATCTTTAAATTGGAAGTGTGGCAGGAGGTCGGAGATGCGATGTGGACGCGGTTATTAATGATGGAAAAGACTCTAAGACAGCTTGACAGCTAGGTCCCACCTGGCGGGATGTGCTCCGCGCGTTACTAGACATGAAAGCCGAAAGAAACGCTGCGATTGCGGCTTCTCAGTCGCTCCTGGCCGCGCTGGCCGTCGCTGGCAGTTCTGATGCATGCGCGGTGTCAGCTTCCACCTCTGCCCCCACCCCAAGCGCCCCGTCGCTGCCTGCGGTTGAGAAAGAGAACTCGGTAGCTCGGTTTTTCGGACTTAGCCGTGCCGCTCTAGTCAAGGGCATGACCGGGAAGATTGCCAGCTCAATGGCGGAGTTGAAAAAGAGCGTGCAGCACGATCCGGGCGGTCAGCCATGTTTCCCGCACTGTGCCCCGCCTCCGACCCCCCTCCGTACTGGGGCCGCACCCGATAAACCGATCATTGTCACCCCCGAGCCTGGTGATGGCGCTGCAGCTGGAGGGGTGTCCTCTCGTGGCTTGGCATGTGTTAGCGGCCACCAGTCACCCATGGCTACCGCTGACGATACTAAGTGGTCGCTGGAACAAGTAGTTAAGATGTTAGAGAAATGGACGCCTGACCGTGCAAAACAACAGAACGGGCTGCTGCGCCCAGCTACTCGGCCCGCCCCACCGCCCCCTCCTCTGCCAGTGCCCTGCCTGCTGGCTGAGTGCCTCCAGAAGATCCAGGAGCCAGACGCTGAGATTCGGGAAAAAGCATCTCAGCATAATCTGAAGTGGTCTGGTGTCATTAAAAATGCCCTGTTTGAGGGAGAGTGGCACCCTGTACAGTCCACAGCTTTTCCCATGATAACCAGGGTGAATGGCGAGGCGCACTGGGATGCCTGGGAGTGGAAGTCCCTGGAGCGTGTGCAGAAGGCAGTTAAGGAATATGGGGTACGATCAGAACCCGCCAGGCAGATGTTAGATTGGCTGTTTTCCACTGACCGCTGCATGCCAGTGGACTGCCGTAATTTAGCCAGTCTTATCCTGACTTCTTTCCAGTTTCTCCTGTGGGAACGGGAGTGGTCTCGGCAGGCGACCAGGGAAGCCACTCGTAACCAGTGGACTGGGGATCCCTTGTACGGGATTATGCCTGACATTCTAACTGGTCAGGGTAGCTACCAGTCTACGGAGGTACAACTCCGTTTCCCGCAAGAGCTTCGTGATCTGTCTGCCTGGTTGGCACTACAAGCCTTTTATTCCACTCCCGGCTTAACGCCCAGTCCCTCATACGTGGGAATCAGGCAGGGGATGAATGAGGAGTATAGTCAATTCATTGACCGGCTATGGGCAGCATTAACACATGAAGGAGAGTTGGATGATAGCACCAAAGCAGGGCTAATGAAGAGCATGGCATTTGAAAATGCTAATCCTAAGACCAGGGGTATTTTAGCCACGTTGCCCGCAGGGGCATCGGTAGAAGACGTGCTAGAACGCACCCAGGGTCGGGAACAGTGCGCGCTTGTGACAGACGCCGTACATGCATCTAATCAAGCTGCGGCACGAGAGTTAGCACAGGCAGTCGAGACTGTGCTTGACAAAAAAGTCCTTCTTGTTTTGGCAAAACAGCAGGAGACCTGCCCGACGCCCGCAGGCTGCTATTGCTGCGGCCACCTGGGTCACACAACGCAGCGCTGTCCAGCCTGTGTGGTGTGCCCATTACCAGTCTCCTGGCCATGCCACGGCAGTCTGCCAGTCGGGAAACTTCACGGCCAGTGCGAGCAGCCGTGCGCAGACGACAAGAGCTGTAGTGCAGGACGAGGCAAATGGTACCTGGACACCCACTACCCAGCCGCTGGCGGGAGCCGCGGGGTTGACTTGGCAACAGCAGTGTCACCTTGCAGAATACACAAGTCACGAAACTTCCTACCACTGCTTCTTCGCTATCTCCCTTGCCGAACAATATTGCCAGCGATTTGCCTCTACAGTACCATCTGTGAATAAAGATGAATCTGCGAGCCGCTATGAGTACACAGCTTTGCCGCAAGGAATGAAGAACTCACCAACTCTCTGCCAACTGTTTGTTGCCAGAGCATCGCAACCCTTACAAAAATTGGGCATGTACAATTGTCTATTACTATATGGACGACATTATTTTCTGTTGTCCGTGGCCGTTTGTGCCTGCAGACATGAAAACCATTGAGACAGTCTGCAAAAGAAGTGGTCAGATTATCGCCCCAGAAAAGATACAGCAGCAGAGCCCTTAGAATTATTTAGGTTGGAATATTACTGAGGCCACAATCAGACCTCAAATGATCAACTTAAACAGACAGCAGTTTAAAAAGTTTTTCAGGGTAGATTTCATACTAACGGTAAGGATAGGAAGTATGAGGGACGGGATGAAACAACGACATGGTGGCTGAGCTGACACAGCTGGGGGCTGGGCAAGATGGGGAGTAGAGGACACCAGCGGTGCTAGGGCTGGGCACCCTCCCTTCCCTCCCCCCCACTCTCCACCTGCGGAGAGGCCCACCCCCCCCCCCCCGCCTCTTTCGTCCGTCCGTTATCTCTTTTTACAGATTTTTTTTTCTGCTGGAAGCAGGAGAGCCTTGGAACTGTTTTGAGCTGGAAAATTACTGAGGCCAGAGTCAGACCTCAGGAGATTGACTTACACACGGACTTGAGTACAACGCCAGATGTTAGAAAGTTTATGGAAATGATAGCAAGAATAACGATGACAACTTAGAACCATTTTTGCCCCTGTTGCAAGCATGGACACACACAGGTGCATCTTTTTAGCCACCTGATAATGACAGTTTGCACTAAAAATGATAGCTAATAGTTCCTGACTGGGGTATTTACCCTTCGCCTTACTGATTAATTCTTTCTACGGACTAGGCACTGTCGTGGAAGGTAGTTTGCGGGAGATTTATGGGGAAAACACGCGAAGCTAACTTGTAAAGATCAAGTGATTTATTGCTCGAACACGGAGATCCCCCTCCCAAAACTAAATTACCCACGTAGATTCTTTATGAGGTTGCAGAGTAACATTTCAGAGAAATGGCAAATAAAGAGAGTCTGCGGTTTTTAGAGTTTTTTGAGTCTTTGAAATTATTCAGTCCTTAGGTAAAGAGAGTCTTCTGGTTTACTCACTGTCAAGCAGTTCAGTTCAGCTGGATTCAAAGTTTTGGGCGGTATCCCTTCCTTTGTCAGGGTCGGGCCCAAGCAGGCAGTTCGTCTGCTGCGGCCTTTGTATTCGAGCAGGCCGATCTGGAGCAGGAGCAAGGCAGGCAGGCAGGTAGGCAGGCTAGCGAGTAAGCAGGCTAAAAAAGCGCTCCCGATCCATGCAGGCACACTGTTTTATAATGTTTTAAAAGAGGTGTGCCCAAGCATTTCAGGTAATTTTATGTTATTTTTACAGATTGGTACAAAGTTACAATCAACCTGCATAATTGGACAATTTCACCAAAACAATTTCTAAGACCACCCCAAGTTCGGCCCACCACCAGGCGTTGAGCGTGCATGGGAACCAAGGCCGACAGTTGGAAAAACAATGGCCAATGTTTACCCTTTATCTTCACTAGGGAGGCATTTCTCATGGGACTGGAAGATTGTTTTGGTTTTACGATGCTCTTGGCGTTATAATGTGAGACACTGTAATTTGCACAACATGGGGGCCTGCCAGAAGCTTTTGCTACTGTGCTAGTTTGAAGCAAGCTAGAATGTTTTGGTAAAAGAACTAGATAACAGGCAGTGAAATGAAAACAATTGATGTCAACTTCTCTCACAGTCTCGCTGAGAACTCTGGGAAGAAGAAGTAAACTTTCTCCATTTTGTCTCTCACTCTTGCTTTTGCCTTGGACCTGGTCACATCTCATTAACCCTGCTCCTACTAACCCTGCTCCCTAACCTCTTGGCTGCACCTCTCTTCTTCCTGAGAACTGGGGTAAGGTTGAGAGGGCCAGGGGAAGGTGTTGGGGTGGTTTGAGAGCCCCTCCTGGGGACTCATGCTTCTGGGAGGGGAGTTGTGCTTTTGTATTGTTTATCCTTTGTATATTTCTGTATATAATTGTATATAACTGTATATATTGTAAATAGCTGCTTATAAATTCTGCTAGCTGTAAATAAATTGCTTCATCTATATTCCCAGGGTCCGTCTGAGTTAGCTGGGACAAATTCAAAAGTGTGTGGGGGTGGGGTAACCCCCAAACCATCACATTTTTTTATTGGCTTTCCCAACGTGGGGCTCGAGATATTTGAGTGATTGGAAATTAGCTCTGGGAATTAAGATGAAGCTAAATCAAGCAGCTATTGTATTTGGTTGGGGCATTGCTCTGGTCTGGTTTTGTTTTCTTGGCATTTAGTTGGATAAAAGCTCAAATTGTTGCTTATTTTATTGATCTGGCTTATAATAAGGCTAAAGCTAAGGTTTCAGATATGTTCTGGAGCTGGGGTGATTTTATTCTTGGTTATGCTGGTTTTAATATCTCTGAGAATATTACCAAGGACATTACAGGAGCTCTGGTCAATAATATGACAATCAATGAAAATTCTACTTTAAATATGGCTCTAATGAGAGTTATTCAGCCTAAGACAGGAATTCCAACTGTTTGTTTAGGGACATGCTCATGTAAAACTGTTTTGCTACTCACAGTTTTTAATATTTGCCTCATGATTTTAATATTCATATTAATTTTGGCATTATTGGTGAAAAATTCAAAACCAGTTTCTGTAAGAACTAGGAAAAATTCTGTGTCTCAGAAGCAGTCTCTTTCACAGCAAAACAAGGGAACACAGTTATCGGCTTCCCCCTTGCCAGCCTCTGCCCCTCCTTCTCCAAGTGCTGGGAACACGGCCAATGTTCCCGCCGCTAACATAAACAATGATAAGGATAACAAAAAAACAACGATCGCAGAGTTTTGCAGGAGCCCCAGGAGCACAGACAAATACCCAAAATCAGAATGTTCCTAGCAACAATCAAAACACGACAGGATTGGCAGGCATCCCAGGAGGACAGGCAAATAATCCCACTAATAATAATACTACCAATGCTAGTAACGCTAGCCCAGTCAGACCAAATCCTAATGATACCAGCTCAGCCAATTCGAACCCCCAGCCAGCAGACCAGAACCAAAATCCTCCTGTTAAAAGCAAGGCAGATTTGAACTCACAAGCTCCAAGTCAGACCCCCTAATGATTCAAACTCTCCAGGTCAGACCCCTAATGATTCAAACCCTCCAGCAGACACATCCAAGTCTGTTGCTGCTCAGGCCCTTCTGGCACCTGCTAAGGCAAAAGCTAAGACAAAGAGTGGTTCGCAGGAGGATGTAAGAGACGGGACCTCTGGTGATCAGCAGCAAGAGGAGGAGGAGATAGTTAGTCTGCGAGACCTTGTAGATGTGCTGAGACAACAATATTCAAGTGAGAGGAGCACTGTGAGGTTAGCTGCTAAGACAGAGGATGGTTCCAATGAGTTTAGGAGTGCTATGAGGAAGGTTCTGTTAGGCCCAGTACCACCAGATCAACAACAGGAAGAGGAGGTGGAAGATGACATCCAGGGCTCCAAGGATCCACTCAGAGAGGTCAGGGAAGTTAGGAAGGAATACACAAGGGAATCAGGTGAGCCAATCCTAAGCTGGTTAGTGAGATGCCGTGGCATTGGTGCTAATGCTCTGCAGGTAGGAGACAAGTCTGCCAAGCAGCTGGGACCACTCACTAAGGAGAGTGGAGCGGACAAACACCTGGCAAGTCCTCTTGGTAGGGTTAGCTTGTGGACACGCCTTTTGTTGGCTGTGGCTATGAGATATCCTTCCCGAGATGATTTGCCATGGGCTGCCAAGAAGTGGAACACCGTTGAGCAGGGAATTAAGCTTCTGAAGGAGTTTGCTGTGAAGGAAGTGCTTTATGGAGATCATGGCACTCATGAGCCTGACGATATTCCTTTGGGAACAGGTCTCATGAAGAAGCTGATTAAGCTTGCTCCTTCATCCTATGCTAACATCTTGGCCAGCAAGTTTCTAGCAAGGAGTGATAATGGAAGATCTTTCACTGTTGGTGAGTTCATTGACCAGCTCAGGCAGATAGAGGATAGCTTGTCACATTCTGGCCTAGTCTCTGCCATACAAACTATGACCACAGAGATTAAAGATACCATGAAAGAACTGAAGGAGGATCTCAAAAACATTACCAATCTGGTAAAGGATACCGTTCCTGCCTCATCTGAATGGGTGCATGTTTCTGCCATCAGGAACAGACGCCCACCTCCTGCAAGGCAATTCCAGCCCAGGAGGAGACAAATTCCACCCAGACAGCAGCAATCACGTGCGTCACTGTGGATACTTCTGCGTGACACATACGGGGAGAACATGAACAAGTGGGATGGTAAACCTACTTCAGCTCTTTCAAAGAGGGTCAGGGATCTGCAGAGTGGCAGAAACAGAGGCAACAATGCCAGGAAAGTAGCTGTCACTTCTTCAGCTCCCGAGAGCAACTGCAATTGCTCCAACAGTTGCAGTTCCTCTCACAACAACACCAATCACTGTGTACACCCTACATGCCATGTTCAGCATTAGGGGTGCCCTGCCTCCAGCCAGGAGGAGGAAAGGGATAGTGGAGAGAACCGAATCTATTGGAATGTATTCATTAGGTGGCCTGGCAGTTCAAGAGTTCAGAAATACAGGGCTTTAGTTGACACAGGTGCTCAGTGTACTTTATTGCCATCAAATTGCAAAGGGACAGAGTCCATTTCTATCTTTGGAATCACTGGTGGATCTCAAGAGTTAACTAAGATACAGGCTGAGATCAGTTTAACTGGTAAAGAGTGGAAGACACATACTATTGTAACTGGTCCTGATGCGCCTTGCATTCTGGGAATTGACTTTTTGAGACAAGGTTGTTTCAAAGATCCTAAGGGTCATAAATGGGCTTTTGGAATAGCATCTGTAGAGATTGAGGATGATAAATTGAAATTGTCTATTAGACCTGAACTTTCTGATGAATCTGCAGTTGTGGGACATCATGACATAGAGGGCCTGGAAGTGCCAATTGCAACTCAAACTGTTCATCATAGGCAGTACAGAACTAACCGTGACTCTTTGTTGCCCATTCATCAGCTGATTCGTCAATTGGAGAGTCAGGCTGTCATCGAGAAAGCTCATTCACCTTTCAACAGTCCCATCTGGCCTGTGCGTAAACCTACGGGCGACTGGAGACTCACAGTTGACTTTCGTGCCCTCAACGAGGTGACGCCACCCATGAGTGCAGCTGTGCCAGACATGCTGGAACTCCAGTACGAGCTGGAATCGAAGGAGGCTAAATGGTATGCAACCATAGACATTGCTAATGCTTTCTTCTCTATTCCCATAGCAAAGGAGTGCAGGCCTCAGTTTGCATTCACCTGGAGAGGAATCCAGTACCAGTTCAATCGTTTGCCTCAGGGGTGGAAACACAGCTCAACCATCTGTCACTCAGTCATCCACAATGCAATGGAGAAAGGTAAAGCTCCAGAGCACATCCAGTACATCGACGACATCATTGTGTGGGGCCAAACTGCTGAGGAAGTCTTTGAGAAAGGTAACAAAGTCATTGACATTCTGTTGCAAGCAGGTTTTGCCATTAAGAGAGACAAGGTCAAAGGACCTGCCAAAGAAATTCAGTTTCTGGGAGTGCGGTGGCAGGATGGTCGCCGTTACATTCCTCAGGATGTGATCAACAAAGTCTCTACCATGGCAGTTCCCACCAGTAAGAAGGACACACTTTCTTTCCTTGGTGTGGTGGGATTTTGGAGACTACACATTCCTGGTTTCAGTCAGATTGTCAAACCTCTGCATGATGTGACTCGTAAGAGAAACAATTTCGAGTGGGGACCTGAACAACAAGCAGCCTTTGATCAAATTAAACGAGAAGTAGTCCATGCAGTGGGCTTGGGACCTGTGAGATCTGGTCCGGACATTAAAAACATTCTGTACACGGCTGCCAGTGACAATGGTCCAACTTGGAGTCTTTGGCAGAGAGCTCCAAACGAGACACGTGGTCGTCCACTTGGTTTCTGGGGACGTTGTTACAGAGGTTCAGAGGCAAATTACACTGCAACTGAGAAAGAGATTCTAGCAGCCTATGAGGGAGTGAAAGCAGCTTCTGAAGTGATTGGAACTGAGTCACAATTGCTTTTAGCTCCAAGACTGCCAGTTCTTAACTGGATGTTCAAGGGCAAAGGTTCATCACCACATCATGCCACAGATGCAACCTGGTCTAAATGGATGGCTTTGATAACCCAACGAGCACGAATGGGTAATCTTGACCGACCTGGTCTGGTGGAGGTGATCACCAACTGGCCGGAAGGCACAGACTGTTCCAAACCTCCAGAGGAGAAAATAACTCGTGCTGAGGAAGCTCCTCCCTATGGTGATCTCTCTGATCAGGAAAAGAACTATGCTTTGTTCACAGATGGTTCCTGTCGTCTTGTTGGGAACAAGCGAAGATGGAAGTCAGCAGTCTGGAGTCCAACCAGGAGAGTTACCGAAACGAAAGATGGAGAAGGAGAATCCAGTCAGTTCGCTGAGGTAAAAGCTGTTCAACTTGCTCTTGATGTGGCTGAACGTGAGAATTGGCCTATCCTTTACCTCTACACCGACTCGTGGATGGTAGCCAATGCTCATGGGGTTGGCTAAAGGACTGGAAGAAGCATGGTTGGCAGAGGAAAGGAAAGCCTATTTGGTGTGCTGATCTATGGCAGGACATTGATGCACGGCAGGAGAAAACTCCAGTGAAGGTGCGGCACGTAGATGCACACATGCCCAAGAGCAGAGCCACTGAGGAACACCAACACAACCAGAAGGCAGATCAAGCTGCTAAGATTGCTCAAGTTGATACCAACTCTGAACTTGACATTGACCTTGATTGGAAACACCGAGGTGAGCTGTTCTTAGCTCGGTGGGCCCATGACTCATCTGGACATCAAGGCAGAGATGGAACATACCGATGGGCTCGCGATAGGTCAATTGACTTGTCCATGGACGCTATCACCCAAGTCATCTATGACTGTGACATTTGTGCTGCTATTAAGCAGGCTAAGCGAATCAAGCCCTTATGGTATGGTGATAGATGGTCAAAGTACAAGTATGGTGAAGCCTGGCAGATTGACTACATCACTTTACCTCGATCTCGTTCTGGCAAGCAGTATGTGCTAACGATGGTAGAAGCCAGCACTGGATGGTTGGAAACCTATCCAGTTCCACATGCTACTGCACGTAACACCATTGTTGGTTTGGAGAGACAGATCTTGTGGAGACATGGAACTCCAGAGAGAATTGAGTCAGACAATGGTACTCATTTCAAGAACAATCTTGTGAAAAACTGGGCCAAAGAGCATGGTATTGAATGGATCTATCACATACCCTACTATGCACCAGCTTCAGGGAAGATTGAGCGCTACAACGGTTTGCTGAAAACCACCCTAAAAGCCATGGGGGGTGGAACTCTAAAAAACTGGGACAAACATTTAGCAGAAGCTACCTGGTTGGTAAATAGTAGAGGTTCAGTAAATAGAGCAGGACCTGCACAATCAGATTTGGTCCAAACAGTAGACGGTGATAAAGTTCCTGTTGTACGTGAAAAGAATCTGTTAGGGAAAACTGTTTGGGTATTTTCTCCTTCGGGCGAAGGGAAACCTGTCCGAGGGGTGATTTCTGCTGAAGGTCCTGGTCATACATACTGGGTAATGCAGGAGAATGGTGAAATCCAGTGTATTCCACAGAGAAATCTAACTTTAGCTGAGAGAGTTTAAATTCAAGCTGTTAGGAGTTTTCTGTTCTAGGTAACATCGGCGCCCAACACTGAGAGAATCTATAATAGAATCTACAGTACGTGAGCACGAACCCAACATCACCTGGGAGTCCCTGTTCTGAGCTTTTGAATCACCTACATCTGATTGAAGTGTGAACTGAACTTGTATATATTGTTTTAGTGTAAATATTGGTTTAGATTAGATTGGATAATTCTCAGCGATACTCTGAGCGAAGTAGACAGGGGTGGATTGTGCTAGTTTGAAGCAAGCTAGAATGTTTTGGTAACAGAACTAGATAATGGGCAGTGAAATGAAAACAATTGATGTCAACTTCTCTCAACGTCTCGCTGAGAACTCTGGGAAGAAGAAGAAAATTTTCTCCATTTTGTTTCTCACTCTTGCTTTTGCCTTAGACCTGGTCACATCTCATTAACCCTACTCCTACTAACCTTGCTCCCTAACCTCTTGGCTGCACCTCTCTTCTTCCTGAGAACTGGGGTAAGTTTGAGAGGGCTGGGGGGAGGTGTTGGGGTGGTTTGAGAGGCCCTCCTGGGGACTCAGGTTTCTGGGAGGGGAGTTGTGCTTCTGTATTGTTTATCCTTTGTATATTTCTGTATATAATTGTATATAACTGTATATATTGTAAATCGCTGCTTGTAAATTCTGATAGCTGTAAATAAATTGCTTCATCTATATTCCCAGGGTCCGTCTGAGTTAGCTGGGGCAAATACAAAAGTGTGGGGGGGGCGGGGTAAACCCCAAACCATCACATTCGTCAACTGGAGGATCAGGCTGTCATCGAGAAAGCTCATTCACCTTTCAACAGTCCCATCTGGCCTGTGCGCAAACCTACGGGCGACTGGAGACTGACAGTTGACTTTCGTGCCCTCAACGAGGTGACGCCACCCATGAGTGCAGCTGTGCCGGACATGCTGGAACTCCAGTACGAGCTGGAATCGAAGGAGGCTAAATGGTATGCAACCACAGACATTGCTAATGCTTTCTTCTCTATTCCCATAGCAAAGGAGTGCAGGCCTCAGTTTGCATTCACCTGGAGAGGAATCCAGTACCAGTTCAATCGTTTGCCTCAGGGGTGGAAACACAGCTCAACCATCTGTCACTCAGTCATCCACAATGCACTGGAGAAAGGTAAAGCTCCAGAGCACATCCAGTACATCGACGACATCATTGTGTGGGGCCAAACTGCTGAGGAAGTCTTTGAGAAAGGTAACAAAGTCATTGACATTCTGTTGCAAGCAGGTTTTGCCATTAAGAGAGACAAGGTCAAAGGACCTGCCAAAGAAATTCAGTTTCTGGGAGTGCGGTGGCAAGATGGTCGCCATTACATTCCTCAGGATGTGATTAACAAAGTCTCTACCATGGCAGTTCCCACCAGTAAGAAGGACACACTTTCTTTTCTTGGTGTGGTGGGATTTTGGAGACTACACATTCCTGGTTTCAGTCAGATTGTCAAACCTCTGCATGATGTGACTCGTAAGAGAAGCAATTTCGAGTGGGGACCTGAACAACAAGCAGCCTTTGATCAGATCAAGCGAGAAATAGTCCATGCAGTGGGCTTGGGACCTGTGAGATCTGGTCCGGACATTAAGAACATTCTGTACACGGCTGCCAGTGACAATGGTCCAACTTGGAGTCTTTGGCAGAGAGCTCCATATGAGACACGTGGTCGTCCACTTGGTTTCTGGGGACGTTGTTACAGAGGTTCAGAGACAAATTACACCCCAACAGAGAAAGAAATATTAGCAGCCTATGAAGGAGTGAAAGCAGCTTCTGAAGTGATTGGAACTGAGTCACAATTGCTTTTAGCTCCTAGACTGCCAGTTCTTAACTGGATGTTCAAGGGCAAAGGTTCATCACCACATCATGCCACAGATGCAACCTGGTCTAAATGGATGGCTTTGATAACCCAACGAGCACGAATGGGTAATCTTGACCGACCTGGTCTGGTGGAGGTGATCACCAACTGGCCGGAAGGCACAGACTGTTCCAAACCTCCAGAGGAGAAAATAACTCGTGCTGAGGAAGCTCCTCCCTATGGTGATCTCTCTGATCAGGAAAAGAACTATGCTTTGTTCACAGATGGTTCCTGTCGTCTTGTTGGGAACAAGCGAAGATGGAAGTCAGCAGTCTGGAGTCCTACCAGGAGAGTTACCGAAACAAAAGATGGAGAAGGAGAATCCAGTCAGTTCGCTGAGGTAAAAGCTGTTCAACTTGCTCTTGATGTGGCTGAACGTGAGAATTGGCCTATCCTTTACCTCTACACCGACTCGTGGATGGTAGCCAATGCTCTATGGGGTTGGCTAAAGGACTGGAAGAAGCATGGTTGGCAGAGGAAAGGAAAGCCTATTTGGTGTGCTGATCTATGGCAGGACATTGATGCACGGCTGGAGTGAATTCCAGTGAAGGTGCGGCACGTAGACACGCACATGCCCAGGAGCAGAGCCACTGAAGAACATCAACATAACCAGAAGGCAGACCAAGCTGCTAAGATTGCTCAAGCTGATACCAACTCTGAACTTGACATTGACCTTGATTGGAAAGACCGAGGTGAGCTGTTCTTAGCTCGGTGGGCCCATGACTCATCTGGACATCAAGGCAGAGATGGAACATACCGATGGGCTCGTGATAGGTCAAATTGATTTGTCCATGGACGCTATCACCCAAGTCATCTATGACTGTGACATTTGTGCTGCTATTAAGCAGGCTAAGCGAATCAAGCCCTTATGGTATGGTGATAGATGGTCAAAGTACAAGTATGGTGAAGCCTGGCAGATTGACTACATCACTTTACCTCGATCTCGTTCTGGCAAGCAGTATGTGCTAACGATGGTAGAAGCCAGCACTGGATGGTTGGAAACCTATCCAGTTCCACATGCTACTGCACGTAACACCATTGTTGGTTTGGAGAGACAAATCATGTGGAGACATGGAACTCCAGAGAGAATCGAGTCAGACAATGGCACTCATTTCTAGAACAATCTTGTGAAAAACCGGGCCAAAGAGCATGGTATTGAATGGATCTATCACATACCCTACTATGCACCAGCTTCAGGGAAGATTGAGCGCTACAATGGTTTGCTGAAAACCACCCTAAAAGCCATGGGGGGTGGAACTCTAAAAAACTGGGACAAACATTTAGCAGAAGCTACCTGGTTGGTAAATAGTAGAGGTTCAGTAAATAGAGCAGGACCTGTACAATCAGATTTGGTCCAAACAGTAGACGGTGATAAAGTTCCTGTTGTACGTGAAAAGAATCTGTTAGGGAAAACTGTTTGGGTATTTTCTCCTTTGGGTGAAGGGAAACCTGTCCGAGGGGTGGTGTCTGCTGAAGGTCCTGGTCATACATACTGGGTAATGCAGGAGAATGGTGAAATCCAGTGTATTCCACAGAGAAATTTAACCGTAGCTGAGAGAGTTTAAATTCAAGTTGTTAGGAGTTTTCTGTTCTAGGTAACATCGGCGCCCAACACTGAGAGAATCTACGATAGAATCTACAGTACGTGAGCACGAACCCAATGTCACCTGGGAGTCCCTGTTCTGAGCTTTTGAATCACCTACATTTAATTGAAGTGTGAACTGAACTTGTATATATTGTTTTAGTGTAAATATTGGTTTAGATTAGATTGAATAATTCTCAGCGATACTATGAGCGAAGTAGACAACGGGTGGATTGTGCTAGTTTGAAGCAAGCTAGAATGTTTTGGTAAAAAAACTAGATAACGGGCTGTGAAATGAAAACAATTGATGTCAACTTCTCTCACAGTCTCGCTGAGAACTCTGGGAAGAAGAAGTAAACTTTCTCCATTTTGTCTCTCACTCTTGCTTTTGCCTTGGACCTGGTCACATCTCATTAACCCTGCTCCTACTAACCTTGCTCCCTAACCTCTTGGCTGCACCTCTCTTCTTCCTGAGAACTGGGGTAAGGTTGAGAGGGCCAGGGGAAGGTGTTGGGGTGGTTTGAGAGACCCTCCTGGGGACTCAGGTTTCTGGGAGGGGAGTTGTGCTTTTGTATTGTTTATCCTTTGTATATTTCTGTATATAATTGTATATAACTGTATATATTGTAAATAGCTGCTTGTAAATTCTGCTAGCTGTAAATAAATAGCTTCATCTATATTCCCAGGGTCCGTCTGAGTTAGCTGGGACAAATTCAAAAGTGTGTGGGGGTGGGGTAACCCCCAAACCATCACAGCTACTCTCCATGACAGGCACCCATTGCGCAGTGGGAAAAGAAAAGAGAGTGAATTTGCTAGGCAATAGCAGAGATGCCAGTCCCACTGACAATGGGTGGAAACTCATACAGACACAGGAAGCACCAAACAGGACAGACTAGCAAATTCATACAGACACAGAAAGCACCAAACAGGACAGACTAGCACACTTTTTACTAGAACTCAGACTCATTGCCTCTCTCAGCGAGAGCATGGACACTGAAATCCACATTACAAGTCACTAACCAGATTCTGGACTAGGAGCAGGGAATGATAGAGCTTGTAGGCTAATACCAGTCAGCTCCTTCCCCCCAATAAACTTGTTCAAACAGATAAAGACAGGACTATTTTTGAAGGCCTTTTTTGATGGTACCATATTTTGGAGTATAGAAGTGTACTGGAGCAGCTGCTAATTACAATGGAATGAGCTTTGTGACAATTCTGAAGAATATCATGGTATTATTATCTTCTTGAAGTTTCTTTGCCTTTTCTTGAATTTCCTTCAGCTGATAGATTTTTAGAGTAAGATAAGTTAAGGCTAAGGGCTTGTAATTATGGGAATTTAGGAAATAAGGATATTATGGGATGTTTTTTCTTGGGTATATCTGGGCATCATTAAAAAAAAGGGGGGGGAGGGAAATGGGTTAGAGGAAAGTAGGATAGCAGAAGAAATTTTTTTCTTTTTTCGAGATTTTTGTAATCACATTATACAGACTAGGCCAGTGAATCTGTTAGCCTAGGCAATGAATATGTCTGCATTTGTTCTTGTATCTGCTTGTGTTTGATCATTTATCTTCACAGGCCTTGATGAAGACCAACCTGATTATGACGAACCTGTTTTTTCCTAAAGTGAGCAGAAGTCTTGCTCTGATGGCAGAACTGTGAAAGGACTTGAAAGGAGCACTGACATGATGATTATGTGTGCAGGGATCATAAGGTTTGGACCATGGCTAACGAATTTGTGTATTTTCATGAGTTTTCAGTGATTGTGGTTTAATGGAGTAGATTCATTTTAGCAGCTTTTGTAAAGGCCTAACCCACTTAAATTGGCACAAGATGGCAATGTGACTTTTGTCTCTTGCAAGGGCCCTGCAAGGGATAAAAAACACTGCCCTAAATTCTAAAAGCAGATGAAGAACTGTGGGAAAAGGCCTAATAGAATAGCCTGAAAGCAACATCTAGGGCATATCTTTGTATTGTATTTAGAGGTTTGTAGTTCTTAAGCACAATAGTCAGACGCAGCTCATAGCTAAGGAGTGTGATGAGAGCATCGAGAATTCTGAGAACTACAGAGTGAATCCAGAACTATGGGAGTATGAGAAGAATACTTGACAGCTGATTGACCTGCAAATCTGCAATGTCGATTGCCACACAGAGCCAGCAAAGACGTGGCACACCTGCACTCTCCTGTGACTGTGATGTTCGTCTGGACTTCTGGGTTTTTGAACGAATGACTTACTGTTGCTTGCAGAAATAGCTTTTGGGATGGTTAGCTAAGCTTGGGTTGTTAGCTTGTCAGACTAATGCTACTGATGAAAGCTCTAACAGGTTTATTCTCTTTCTGATGTTAGCACTGTTGATTTGTAGCTGCACCATTCACCCCTGTGTTGAACAGCCTATGTAAAGTTGAAAGATCAGCCCAGGTTGCTGTCAAGGTCTGGAGGAGCAGAGATTAACAGTATCTCTGTCCAGCGGAGCTAGACCAGTTCTAATGGATTCCGTGTTGTGAAATTAAGGTGCAAACGAGACCATATATCACCATGAAACTGTTTATTAAAGGATAAGGTTGGGCAAAACGGAGGGAGAGAGGGGAGAAGGGGGAGAGAGAAAGATAAAGAGATCGATGGAGAAGAAAAGAAGGAGCAGGGAAGGGGAAAAGGCTGTGAGCATATTACCCTCAGTCGCAGATGAAGGAGTGAGAGAGAGAGACGGGTGCGTGGCCCAGGGATGATCTTCTGCGGAGTTTGTCAGAGATTCTTCAGGTGGTGTGCAGCTGTGGTGGTCTGGTGATGGTCTGCCCTCGGTGGTCCGATGGAGGTGGTGGTCTGCTGGGAATGCCACTGGTGGTGCGGTGGGAATACCACTGGTGGGGATACCACCCTTGGTCTGGTGGGGATGCCACTGGTGGTGCGGTGGGAATACCACTGGTGGGGATACCACCCTTGGTCTGGTGGGGATGCCACACTTTGGCAGGCCTTTCTCCTGCCTTTTTATACAGTTTTCTGCTCAGTGTCCAGCTGCAGCCCCCCCAGGGCATCTTCCTGTGCATTCTCACACATTCGCAGGGGTCCGGCGTCGCCGGGGGGAGGGCCTCCGCCCTCTCTCGGCTACACCTGTCCACACCCTGCATACACAGCCCTTGGGGGCAGCTGAGATAAGGTGGAGGCTTCCTGGGCAGTCCAGCCAGGGTGAGGTCTAGGAGTTTCAAAGGTATTGTCTGTTGATTTGCATCTCTGAGCTTTTGGGCCAAGCACCGAGTCTGAGTCCCAGAAGTAACAAGATTAAGGAGAGATGATGCAATCTTTATCTTTGTTGATTAACAAGAGAGAGGATCAGACTCTCACATCACCCCGTCAACAAAGATAAAAGAGGGAAAAAGGATAGGGGGGGGGGAGAGAGAGAAAGGAAAAGGAAAGGTTTAGGGGAAAAATGGGGAAGTTTTATACAATTTTCACAATAGACATGGGTTTTGATCGGGTAATGGCCCGAACGTGTTTCACACCATCAGTGGATACAAATTGCATATTGGATACTACATGTTGAATCAGTTATATAAAACAGGGAATGATACATGGCAAGAAAAGTAACAATGCCAAAACACATAACAAATAAAACAACATCTGTTTAACCCAAGGTCCCCCTGGAAGCCAGGAGAGCCAGTCCATATTCCATCCTTCCCAGGTCTGGACAGGTACATGAGCTAATTTTCAAATCCCAGAAGATATTTGTCTCACTGCTTTCCCATTGTCATCAATCTGTAGACAACGGTTGGAATAATTTAATTTTCCACAACCCCTCCTTCTTCTGCTAACAGATAATCAAGAACCATTCACAGAGTTTCCAGGTAGCAGGACCATAGTATTTAAAAGTCTGTTGGGGAGGTCCAGTCACCCTTTTCCCCACTTTTGACCACTCCCCTGTGCCAACTGAGTGGAGATGGACCTTCTCTTTCTTCCCAAATTATCATATACTTTGATTCCCAGACCCTTTCCTTCTCCACCTGGGAGTAAGAAAAAACGTGGGTGAATCAGTCCAATATAGCATACCCCAGTCCAATTAGGTGGTAACCCTTTTATAGAATTTGTCCCTGCCAATGTGTTAGGGAAAAGGACATTGTTCCATCTCCCCTCAGGATGTGCACGACTCTTCATACTAAAATACCAAGCACCCAAATGATTTCTCACTAAGACAATACACCAAAGACATATTTTGGACAAAAGAACAATGCTGAATTGCTTAACAAACCAGGACAGAATACATTAATTCCATATCCCCCCACCCCGTCAGTCCTTCAGTTGGGAGTCCATTGAAGCTTAGGTAAAGCTTCCCCGTGTATCAGGCAAAAGAATAATGCTGAATCATTTAACAGAACAGAACAGAATACATTAGTTCCATAACCCCCCACCCCGTCAATCCTTCAGGTGGGAGTCCATTGAAGCTTAGGTAAAGCTTCCCCGTGTATCTGATGACACTGCCAGGCTGTGAGGAAAGGGCAGTCCTCTGTTGTAGTGATGCTGCGGGGAGAACTTGTAGCCTGCAAAACTTGAGAAGTCATTAGTATGGCAACAAAACAAATCCTTCTGACAATATCTCAAGGAATCTTTAGTCAACTCCCTCAGATACTGATAAGGTATCAGTGCAAGGCACCCCCACCCAACGTGAGGCTCCCTGAGCCTGCCCAGGTGAAGCTAATTGCTTTGAATGGGCCGGTAAGTGCCTTTGATTGTTTCAGCTTGAAGCCAAGCTAAGCACAAACCAAATCCACCTCCCAAACCCTGTACAATTTGCAATTGATTGGTGAGCTCACAGATCTCTAGGCGTCACCTCCCCCACTCACCACAGAGGGGTGAGGCTCTCAGCTCCTCTGAGGCTGAGAAGGGGGCACGCCTTTCCCCACATCAGATAAGTCTATCAAGGGGGGTGCAGTGGGTTCGAGTTTCTGGCTAGACTCTGGCCAGTTTTTTACAACGATTTCCAACTGCACTGAAGATAACCCATCAATCACTTCTTTTGGGATACCTTTCTTTCGGCCAAGCCCCCACCAATACTGTCTAGTGTTCAGGTGCTCTCTTCCCCCAGTCGAGTGTCGTTTGGGGATTCGAAGCATCTGGCTCCGGGGGTCTGCACTTGGCAGTGGGTGATTAATTTTCACATGCCTCAAGCCTCTAGGCTCAGGCTTATGAACTTCCTCAGGCACCCCATACTGCCTGGCATAATCTAATAGCTCTCTAGCCACCTCCTCCCACGTCCATTGTCTGCAATCTGTCTGGTTCCTCCCGGGTGTTAAGTTCTCCCTCAGAGCAGCTTGTATTCGGGAGGTAAGTGAGGTGTCAGCTATCTCCTTTTGAAGCTGGATGCCTTTCATCTTAAGGGAGTCAGGAAGCCCCCTGACCAAAGGAGTCATTCTCTTTGGGTCCACCAAGAGAGAAAGGGGCGATTCAAAATGATGTTTCAGTTCTCGATCATAGACCATTTGCAAACAAGCTGCCTTCTGCACATTTCCCATGATCTGATTCATGCCTCCCCTCAGAACTAGAGGCTCTCCTCTCTCCTTTGAATCAAAGCCCCCAGCCCAAAAAGCTGCTCGCTGAGTAAGGCTCCAGGGACCACTCCTATTTCCCGTAGTTAGGAACACATTAGCACCCCAATAGCCTGTAGCTTCAGCTTCTGTCAATCTAATTTGATCACCTCCGGTTTTAGACACACGCCATACATATTCCACCTCAGACTCTCCAGCCGAACGTGTAAACTCTTTACGCAGTTTGGCCAGCTCAGTGGAAGAAAAGGGTATCTCTTTGGTTGTGATGGCAGGGGTGCCATCCTCATCCTCATACAGCATCTCAGTTTTAATGAGAGGACGCATGTGAGCAGCAGCTTCCTCTGCTGCTGCCAGTTCTGCCTGGGGGTATATGCAGGCAGGCTCTGTCTGCTTTAACTCTTCCTCCTTCAAAAAACACTTTTGCCACTTCTGTTCTGTTTTTAATCTATCCTTAAGATCTGCCACTTCGTCTTTTAAAGTTACAATATGCCCTTGCAGGGAATCTACCAGATCCTGCAAGGAGGAAACGATTTTATTCTCTCGTCCGTTTTGGCTTTGCTTTTCATCTATTGAAGCGGCCAAACACGCACCCAAAACTGCACAGATGAAGGCTTTGCCCTTTCCCGACTTGGCCCGTGCCTCCTTCTGCAGGGCCACAATCCGATCCGCCACACTCTGACAGTTACTCCAGTTCTCACGGGCCCAATCCAGCCCTTCCACGGACGGGCGGGCACCGTGAGCTTCCAACAAACAGAAAAGCCTCTCCACCGTGGCCATTGCCTTTAAGGTAAGAGCTCCACGGGGAGGTCACAACAACACAAAGACCTTATACCTCAAAAATCTTCCCTACAAAATCCGCTCAAAGAAAGCTCACACACACAATAAATTCCTTCAGGGAGATCACACCAAGATCTAGCTTCTCGGAGAGGACAGCCACAGTCACCCCGAGAGGACACACTTTACCAACAGAGAAACTGTTCCGTTTGGGTTCACTAGACTTCTCGGGGGAAATTCTTTCCCCCAGGACACACTTTACACAATCCTATTCACCGCAGGGTACTAAGAATTCTCGGGAAGGCCACACTATAAAATCAACACTTGTACCCTAAAATATTCTTTCCCGGGAACGCAGAGATCTAGCTTCTCGGAGAGGACAGCCACAGTCTCCCCGAGAGGACACACTTTGCCAACAGAGAGACTTCTCAGGGGAAATTCTTTCCCCCAGGACACACTTTACACAATATTTACAAGTTTCCTAGACTTCTTGGGAACCTTTCCCCAAGGGGACACACTTTACCAATATTCTCAATTTTACTAGACTTCTTGTGGAGGTAGCTCTCCCCAAGAGGACACACTTTACACAATATTTCCTATTTACCGCAGGGTACTAAGAATTCTCGGGAAGGTCACACTATAAAATCAACACTTGTACCCTAAAATATTCTTTCCCGGGAACGCAGACACATTTAGGCATTTGAAGAATCCCCACACTCTGCTCCACAAGCATTCATTTTGCTCTCAGAGTACATCTCAGACACACTCGTGCACACTTTGGGGTTCTCAGAAATGAAACAGTTTCCTGATGATACTTTCACTACACAGAATCCTGTCCGTGACGCCAAAAAAATGTCAAGGTCCGGAGGAGCAGAAATTAACAGTATCTCTGTCCAGCGGAGCTAGACCAGTTCTAATGGATTCCGTGTTGTGAAATTAAGGTGCAAACGAGACCATATATCACCATGAAACTGTTTATTAAAGGATAAGGTTGGGCAAAACGGAGGGAGAGAGGGGAGAAGGGGGAGAGAGAAAGATAAAGAGATCGATGGAGAAGAAAAGAAGGAGCAGGGAAGGGGAAAAGGCTGTGAGCATATTACCCTCAGTCGCAGATGAAGGAGTGAGAGAGAGAGACGGGTGCGTGGCCCAGGGATGATCTTCTGCGGAGTTTGTCAGAGATTCTTCAGGTGGTGTGCAGCTGTGGTGGTCTGGTGATGGTCTGCCCTCGGTGGTCCGATGGAGGTGGTGGTCCGCTGGGAATGCCACTGGTGGTGCGGTGGGAATACCACTGGTGGGGATACCACCCTTGGTCTGGTGGGGATGCCACACTTTGGCAGGCCTTTCTCCTGCCTTTTTATACAGTTTTCTGCTCAGTGTCCAGCTGCAGCCCCCCCAGGGCATCTTCCTGTGCATTCTCACACATTCGCAGGGGTCCGGCGTCGCCGGGGGGAGGGCCTCCGCCCTCTCTCGGCTACACCTGTCCACACCCTGCATACACAGCCCTTGGGGGCAGCTGAGATAAGGTGGAGGCTTCCTGGGCAGTCCAGCCAGGGTGAGGTCTAGGAGTTTCAAAGGTATTGTCTGTTGATTTGCATCTCTGAGCTTTTGGGCCAAGCACCGAGTCTGAGTCCCAGAAGTAACAAGATTAAGGAGAGATGATGCAATCTTTATCTTTGTTGATTAACAAGAGAGAGGATCAGACTCTCACAGTTGCTCAAAAGAAAGAGAGGGGATATGTTGGAGAATTCTTGTTAGCAGAGCACACAGAAATGATAAACATGAGCAACTGTGCTGAGAATGTCCTTGAATCCATTCTGGGACCCAGATAGCAGGCATAGGGTAGTTTCCCACCACATGCAGCTGCAGGGGGTGGAGTGCAGCTGCAGGTGGGCAGGATTTAGCCAGCCCCCAGAGGCTGACCCTCAGATTGTTATGGTATGCTGACCTACTGATGCCTTACAAGTAACCCTGTACCCTCTGATTGTAACCAATCATGGTGGAGCATGCCTGTCGTGGAATGCAGTTTCACGAGAAATTGATGGGGAAAACACGCGAGGCTGGCTTGCAAAGACCAAGTGATTTATTGCTAAAATGCGAAGATCCCCTTCCCGAAAACTGAGTTACCCACGTGATTTCTTTGATGAGGCTGGAGTAACATTTCAGAAAATGGTAAATAAAAGAGAGTCTATGATTTTCTTAAAGAGTTCTTTGAGTCTTTGAAGTTGTTCAGTCTCGATTTTAAGAGGTCATCAGTCTACTCACAGTCAGCAGTTTAGCAGGGTTTCGGCGCACCACTAGGGCGTTGTCCCTTTTCCCCGGCCAGGATCGGGTCCAAGCAGGCCCTCGGCCTCTGAGGATCGGGCGTCAGCAGTCTTACACCGGGCTGAGGCCAAAGCAGGCAAGCATTCTGGAGCAGGCTGATCGGTCGGAACGGGCCGCAGGCAGGCAGCTGGCTTGGTAGCTGGTAGGTTGGTGGCCCGCAGGGTACAGTAGCAGCAGAGCACACACACCGATCCAGGCAGACACACCATTTTTATAATGTTCAAAAGAGGTGTGCTCACCAGTTCTGACAATTTTTACGATATTATTACAGATTGGTACAAAGTTATAATTAACCTATATAATTGGACAATTCTTACCAAAAACAACCTGTAGGACCACCCAAAGTTCGGCCCATCAGCAGGTGGTCAGTGTGCATGAGAACCAAGGACGAAAACTGGAAAACAAGGCCAATGTTTACCTTTTATCTTCCCTAGGGAGGAAACTTCTCATGGGACTAGAAAATTGTTTTGGTTTTACGATGCTTCTGGCTTACAATGTGAGACACTGTAACTTACATGACATGGGGACCTTTCAGGGGCTTTGCCACCCTCCATGACAACGGCTCTTGCTAGAATGCATATAAGTCACTGCATCATGGAAATAAAGTGGATTATGACCATCTAACCATATTGGTGAACCAAGAGTCATTTTACCCATAGCGCTTCACCAACATATCCCTATATTCTAAATATCCTATATCCTATAATATTCCTATTATAAACTCTTGGCCTTAACTATATTATCTATCAACTAAAAAATCTATTAACTGAAATAAAAGCTAAATCATTGAATCATTACTGAGAAAAAACAAAAACAAAAAAAACCCAAGAAGATGTTACATTACATAGAGCTCTGTGATAATACCCAGGTATCCAGAAAAAAGCAACCTTAAATCAATCATTACAAAAGAGAATCATTAACTTAAACATCCACAAAACAACTTCTAACCATAATATTCCATTATATTAGCTATTGATCATGTTCAGCTATCAATTACTTAACACAGTCTATTTTCATTACCTTAGCCTTATTATGATTATCCTGCTAAAATTATTCCAAAACTTAATATTCTATTACAATTATAATGTTCTATTATAATTAATAACTATTTAACATCTTATCCAGTAAATTCTTGAACTCTAAAATCTATTACAATCAAAAGCTAAAAGGCTATCACAAATGCAGCACTGTCCCCTTTAATAATGAAACGCTTCTTCTCCGTAGAAGATAAACTGCAGAAGCTTCAAGGAGATAAACTGCAAGAAGGAGGTGGGGTGTGGGCCCCAGTGAGCTCCAGGGGAGGGGGGGTAGCGCATTTCCAGTGCCTGGCCATTCCGTGCACCGGGTGGGGTGGTGGTGAGCTGGGTGAAAAGACACCCCCCCAAAAAAAGCTAAACCAAGGACCAGCCTCCCCAGATCTCGACTGGAGGCAAACAGACCGCTGCAAGCTCCCGTTGTTTCAGAGCTTTTAAGTATTTTTTTTTCTTCTGGAAACTTTATGATGCGATCCAAGACGAAGAGGGGGGTGGGTGGTGTCCCCTGCTAGGATGTTTCTTGCCAGGACCGACCAGGCACCGTCCCCTTAGTAGGTAAACTCAACCAGTCATTTTCACTTCTGTGGGAGCCTTTCCATTCTTCTATATTTAAATCTTTAATTGATAAGGGAAAAATCGGATACTTTTCAATGGCATCCTGCCTTATGCTGGAAAAGGCAGACGTAGACAGAGCAGGAGCCTGAGCAATTAGCAAGGCTCTGTGTGCCATTGTGGTAATTTGTAACACCTTTGCTTGACAAAGGCCTGTTTGAAAGTTTACATATGCAAATAGCCTAGCTCCCTGAAGCATTTACAGTTGACCCAACCCACTGCCCTCCCCTCTGAGCCCCGTAACCACAGGAAACGCTGATGGAAACATTTCACCTTCAATAAAAGCACTTTTGATAATTCCTTTCCATCTAGTAACTGGATTGTCCCTATCAGTAGGTCCTACAGCCCCTGTTCCGAGTGATGGAGTATTAAGAGACACGGGACACATCCCTGGGGCAGGTATTAGGGCAGGTATTGTAGGATTTAATGAAAGGAGATGGGGGGTGCTGGCAAGTAACTAGCATTATACTCATCCGCTTTCTCCACTGCTCATCCTTAGCCTTCTAACTTCTGGAGTCTGTCAGGAAGGTCTTTCAGCTGTGCATCTCTCAACCCAGGGGATTTGTCTTCTTGGGGGTGAACTACGGGCGTCAGAGGCGTGGAGGATGGCAAGGGTTGATACAGGGACTGCTTTCCCTTGGAGTTGTCTTTACTGGATGAGGACAAAGAGTGGAGGGCGCTCACTGCAGGAATGGTGTCCGGTTCCCTGTAAGTCGATCTTGAAGAGGATTTATGGAGTTTTGGCACTTTGTGATGTTGCGGTGTTGATAAGGAGACTTGAGTAGCAGAAAGTCCCACTGCTCCCTTTGGGAGCGAAAGTTGCAAATGCTAATTGCAGCAGCAATTGTATTCACCCTTCACAGATGTCAGGGTGTCAGAGATCAATTGCCATGGAAGGATGAGTTTTACAGTCTCTTTAGAGCCCTGGTTTATTTCTGTTTCCTCAGGGCCTTTCCCATCATCTCTCAGGTGGCCACTTCAAAGGCCACATACACTTCGGGGATCAAAAATCTCTCTTTTGTCCAGCAAAATCAACTCATAGAGTTTCTTCTGACCAGCAGGGATCCCTCTCTTAGAGAGCATACTTGCTGGTAACTGAACTGCCACGTCTATTTCCATCGTGCAGTTTCCTACCTTGCAGAAATCTGAGTCGTGATCCCAGAGTCTAGCTGTTGAGTGCACTTTGCCCTGCAATGCCACTTCTGCTCCTGCATTCACCGTCCCCATCTCCGTGTTCCATGAAGATTTGGGATTATTTGCCAAGCCTGGTCCAGCCTGTTTGGACACCCATTTATCAGTGAGAGTGCATCCAGAGTAATGACGTGCACCAATATGGTTAGATCATTCTCCAACTTTATTGCTCTATTACAGCTCCTTTTATGCTAAACTTAGAAGAGGTGTATTCAGCTAGCTTACTTAAGGTTGGTTAACATAGTATATGTGGAAGACACAGATAGGCTAAGGCTCAGACATAAGCAACCGTGGCGCCACCCTCTTGTGGTCAGCAGATCCTGTCCTTGAATCTGGGAAGTGGGGGCCTCTTTGGCTGTATCACTGTCTTAGTTCCTGCTTTCGAGGCAAGGTCAAGGACACTCTTCACAGCACGGGTTGCTCATATTTATCAAATCATGTCCCTTAGCAAGAAATGCATCCACAATCTATATTTGTGTTCTTGTTCTTGTCATAAATAACAGGCATAAACTGGCGTTCATGCAAGTTAAGGCTTTTAATAGAGTTGCAGGAATCAAGCAATGTACAGGTCTGGGTGCGTGGGGAGGCTTTGCTCTACCCTAACGCATACCCTTTGCCTTCAGTTTTCTCTTTTTATACCCTATTCTATTACATATTCATTACTAATTCTAAGAAAAGGTTGGGTTTTCCTTATCAGTTTTTAGGAATGGGAGATGTCTCTTCCACACATGTCTCCTTTTATCCGGTGGTCCCTCTGGTAGTCTTTGATGAAGTAAGGGGTCTTCCTTAAGTATCCTCCCCATGAACTTCAAATTCCTTTGTATTCTTCTGTTTGTTCATGCAAAAAGGTGGTGCAAGGAGGAATGCATTTCTGTTCAAATCCCCCTTTCCTCCCTTTGCTTATGCAAAAAGGCTGTCCCTTCCACATGCCTCCCCCTCCACCAACCTTTCTAGTTTCTAGTTACTTATTACTGTTATCTCAAGCCTATTGTATACCTTTGTGATGGTGGTGCAAAGAGGAATGTAGTTCCATTCAAAGTCCCCCTTCCTCCCTGTCTGTGACCTCTTGCCATGAATTGATCGGATCAAACATATATTTCTCACATTCTTATACATTTCATCAAGCCTATGAGTGAAGTAGACATCACCATTGTTTCGTTTCTCACAGCCTATAATCTAATTCTTCTCACCAAAACATTCTAGCTAGCTTCAAACTGGCACAACTAGCCACAACCCGTTTAATATACCCCTGAATGGCATTGACCCTCCTGGGTAGAGGATCCTGTCGCTGTTAGTTGCTGTTAACATGCTGACTATTCCCAAAGTTGAGGAAATGGACTTACAGAATCCAATATGGATTGTAAATGTAAGACGTTTAACACACAAATCAGAAGGCTTTTTATACTATTACAGGATTACATGTTGATTTCTAATTGGTCCATGCAATACATTTTTGTGGTTTAAAGCATAATCATTAGTAGATACAAAAAGGTATTTTTATAAGCAGTACGTGTGCTCATATATCAAACCCTACATTTCCAGATGTGCAGATCCTTTGTTCTAAGGTATATTCATGACTAATTCATTACTTTGTTTTACTTTGCACAGCTGTACCACAAGGACGCAACATCCTCAGGCCAACCCTGTTTTTTTTTCATAGAAAGCACGAAGCGGACACAGTGTCCTTGGGCTGACCGGTGTCTTACCCGCTGTGTTCCAATCGCCTACATATTGATTGCAAAGCAACAGCCCCTACAAAATTTCCCACAGTATCCCAAAAGATCTGGTTAATATTTAAAGATCACTTCCTCCAAGTTCAAGATATGTGTATTCCTTTGAGAAAAAAAAATCAAGTAGAGGAGGAAGGGGACCTGTATGGATGAGCAAAGAGCTGCTGAAAAAAGTAATGGAAAAAAAAAGCTCACAGTAAGTGGAAAAAGGGACTGATCACCTGGGAGGAATATAGGAACATTGTCAGGGTATATAGGGATGCAACAATGAAAGCCAAAGCCCTCTTGGAAATAAATTATGTAAGCTTTGCTGGTTGTTTTTCTGTCTGGGAGAAAGAGTCAGTGGCATTGGGCCCCTTCTGGGCTTCTTTTCTTTGTCCAGGGGGGAAGTTTGTATCTCTGTATTATTTCTAAATTCTATATAATTGTAAATACATGGAAGTATATTTTGTATATATGCTTGTAAATTTAACTTTACTGTAAAATATAGCCATCTGAGCTAGGCTGGTATATTTTAACTGGGGGGATGTTCCCAACCCTCTACAGAGTATCTCTGGTGCTTGGGTTGCTTGTTGTTCATCTGCAGCTTCTGGTGGTTTGGAGTGGCTCTTGTCTCTGCAGCCCTTGGCTTGACAGCCTTGTAACTTGCTGCTATGAAAAGATTCTTTCAGCTGCAACCTCAGCAGCAGCTCTTCTTGCTTCTCTGTCACAGGCTGAGATACTATAGTATCAGAAGAGACGGGGAGAAAGCTTGATACAAGCAAGTTCCAATCAGGAATCCAGTTTATTGCACCCAAGCATGGGCTTATATACTTTCTATCAGAAGGCTACATAAGAAGGCTACAAATCATGTCACACTCTGATTGGTTACATACACCTGCATTCCTGCGTTAGGACTACATTAGGATTACACACTAATTGGCATAGACATTCTTCACAGGCCATTAATGCAACAGTGGTCAATCATGGATCAGTAGCAACACAAGCCTTGGGCAAACTATCTGAGTCAGAGTGGACCTGAACATTGTTCAAGAGAAGAAGAATGAGAATTTGCAGATCAGAAGAAGCAAGGAGACAGGACCTTGCTATCTGCTGAATATGCTAAGACTGTCCTTCTTATCTGAGGAATATGCTAAGACTGTTGCTCCCTGGGAAGCAGATGTGGCCAACAGAATTTAGATTAGACGATTTTGCATGTGATAAAATGACTAATCAGTAGGTAAAAGCTTTAAGCCTTCTGATAGTATATATATCCCTGTATGTTGCCCAATAAAAGCGGAACTTAGCTTGCATCAAGCTGTCTCCCTGTCCCTTCGTCGCAGCAAATGGTGACCCCAACGTGATATTGGCATTGAATGTCCGAGACAGGACGACCGGCTGCGAGTCTCTGGGAACTTGGAATTCTGCTGAAAGAAGCAGCTAGCGGGCCCGCGACTGATCACCTCCTCGAGATTCGCAGGTGAGCCCAGAGAAACTGAAAACGGGAAACCAGAGTTACCATGAAGAAAGGGACATTTATAAACTTATGAAGGCACTTGTCTGGAAGCATAACAAAGACATTTCGGGTCATGATTTAAAATTGGCAATGAGATGGTTTGAGGCTATTAAAGAACAAGAAGGGAAGTCGGGTGGGGCACAGAAGGAAGGGACACCGAACTCTGCAAAGCCAGAAGGCAAGTCAAAACTGCCACCTGTACAGCCCTCTGCCCCCTCGATCCCCCCGCTGCCTCCATCAGTCCACCCGTGCCAGTGCCTAAACCCCATATATGATCCCGTCTTGCTGTTGGGGTTTCGCGAACAGCACCTCCGAGTGAGGATCCTTTCGAGCTGGATCTCTTTGACCCCGAACGAGAACCGGACCTCTATCCCCCGACGATTATGACCCCCGTGCTGCTATAAAACAACAAGCCATGGCAGAAGGGGATGCTGACATGGCAGGACGTACTTTGATCCCCCCCAGCCCACGGCACCGCCAGCACGCACTATCGTAGCTCCTGGACGTGGGGGTAATCCACTATGGGAGAAGATTTATGACAGGGATAAACATCGGGAAAGCTGTGTCGTCTGATAGTCAAAATCTGAGACTGAATCATTGTGGGAGAGGGGAGCCCTGGTTGCAATGCTCCCATGGATTCCATAGCATCATTAATTTTTCTTAAATCATGAAGCAGACGCCATTTGCCAGATCATTTTTGAATCACAAAAACAGGAGTATTCCAGGGACTAAACGAAGGTACTATGTGCCCTTGCTCTAGCTGCTCCTGTACTAACTGTTCCAAGGCGCGAAGTTTTTCCTCAGGAAGGGGCCATTGATCTACCCATATAGGAATTTGTATTTTACAAGATAATTTTGGGGTATCACACCCATCAGTGGCCCTCTCTAAAAATGTGTTTCCAGTGTGAGACCCCATTGCAACAGGACATCTCTCCCCCACAGGACCATAGGTACCGACAACACAAAAGGTTTAACAGTTGCAATCCTTCCCTCAGGCCCAACAATCTGTATAAATTCCACACTCTGCTGACTTTTCCCCACCCCCCTATTCCTGACAGTGGCTGTAAGATTTTTGCCAGTGGCCATATCGGGGGCCATTTGGTCAAAGAAATAACAGTGACATCAGCACCAGTATCAATAATGCCATTTAAAACAACCTGCTGGTCTGCTTTTTTCATTATGCATTTTTGCATAGGTCTTTCATTAGACACTGAGTCCAATAAACCTCTGGAAGTCCTGTTGAAGCAAAAGCTCCTTCACGTTTCTTCACTGTTTGAGGATTAAATGGATCCCTAGGAAGTAAAAGCAATTGAGCTACATGGCTATTCTTTGCAATCATACAGGGAGGGAGTGGTGTCCAAACCATAATTTTCACTTCCTTTGCATCACTATCAATAACTCCTGCTAATACAAAAAGACCAGTCAGGGAAGTTGACGATCTTCCCAAAATCAAAGCTGTTGTATTTTTTGGCAAAGGTCCCTGAAAGTTCATGTCTAATAAGTGAACTGAAGAATCGAGTAAGGTCACTGTGTGTTTGGTTTCCAAGTCCGGTCCTGCACTGCCTGTTGTGGCTCGTTGCAAGCCGCAAATTGGCATTCGGATAGCTGGTACGCCAGCTGGATCATTTGTGTCAGAGCGCGGCGCCGTTCCGCGCTCTTCTGCCAGTTCCCCTGAAGCGGCTTCCCTTGTTTATCGTATTTAGAGTGGCACTGAGTTGCATAATGTCGACCTTTCTGGCACCGGGGGCATATTGATATAGGCTTATTCACTTGCCCCTTTTGAGCGTTACAGTTCTTCCTAATATGACCTGGCTTCCCACAGCCGAAACAAACAGTCGCCCTTCCCCCTGTGTTTACAGCGGCAAAAGCAGCCGCCATAGTCTCGCATTTAAAATCGGACGTCCCGAAGCAATTGCAAGCTTCCATCATCTCAGCCAGGGAGGGTTTCGGATTCGGTAACGATTTCAGCAACTTCTTACAGTCCACGTTGGCATTTTCAATTGCTAATTGTTGAAGTAAAATCTCCCTAGCTTCCTTGTTTTCAACCTGCTTTCCAAGAGCTTCCTGCAATCTTGCTATGAAGTCCATAAACGACTCCTCTGGCAGAGCTCAGAGAGTGGTGGTGAATGGTGCCACTTCCAGTTGGCAGCCAGTCACTAGTGGTGTTCCCCAAGGATCAGTGCTGGGCCCAGTCCTGTTCAATATCTTTATTGATGACCTGGACGAGGGGATTGAGTCCAGCATCAGTAAGTTTGCAGATGACACCAAGCTAGGAGCAGGTGTTGATCTGTTGGAAGGTAGGAGAGCCCTGCAGAGGGACCTGGACAGGCTGGATGGGTGGGCAGAGGCCAATGGGATGAGATTTAACAAGGCCAAGTGCAGGGTTCTGCACTTTGGCCACAACAACCCCAAGCAGCGCTATAGGCTGGGGACTGAGTGGCTGGAGAGCAGCCAGGAGGAAAGGGACCTGGGGGTACTGATAGACAGTAAGCTGAAGATGAGCCAGCAGTGTGCCCAGGTGGCCAAGAGAGCCAATGGCATCCTGGCCTGCATCAGGAACAGTGTGGCCAGTAGGACAAGGGAGGTTATTCTTCCCCTGTACTCAGCACTGGTCAGGCCACACCTTGAGTACTGTGTCCAGTTCTGGGCCCCTCAATTCAAGAAAGATGTTGAGGTGCTGTAACATGTCCAGAGAAGGGCAACAAAGCTGGTGAGGGGCCTGGAGCACAAATCCTATGAGGAGAGGTTGAGGGAGCTGGGGTTGTTTAGCCTGGAGAAGAGGAGGCTCAGGGGTGATCTTATTACTGTCTACAACTACCTGAAGGGACATTGTAGCCAGGTGGGGGGTGGCCTCTTCTCCCAGGCAACCAGCAATAGAACAAGGGGACACAGTCTCAAGTTGTGCCAGGGTAGGTATAGGCTGGATATTAGGAAGAAGTTCTTCACAGAGAGAGTGATTTCCCATTGGAATGGGCTTCCCAGGGAGGTGGTGGAGGCACCATCCCTGGGGGTCTTCAAGAAAAGACTGGATCAGGCACTTAGTGCCATGGTCTAGTTGATTGGTTAGGGCTGGGTGATAGGTTGGACTAGATGATTTTGGAGGTCTCTTCCAGCCTGGTTGATTCTATGTGGATGTGCTTTTCCTTGTGTTCTGTTCTATGCATAATAGTCGTAAAAGCCTTTTGGGGTTTGCGGGTATCTGGAATCTTAGTAGCACTCGCTTAGCAGCGTCCTTACTGGCGTCCAGACCTTCTCTCGGACAGTCTCTTGCCTGAGTGACGGGATTGGCTAGCAGCCCCGTGCCCATCAAATGATCCATAGTTAAGGCTTGCAGGGCTGGATTATTCCCCGCTGCAAACTTTTGTAAAACAATTTCTAAACTCTGATGCCATCCTGACTCCCAAAGCATGTATTGAGAAAAATTTAAAAGCTATTTAGCTATTGTCTTCAAATCATAAGGTGTTAAAACGTAACTTCCACAAACGGTCTCAAGCAATCCCACGAAATAATGTGAACCCAGTCCATTATCAGTGGCAATGCGGCGCGACTCTTTGGTAACTGAAAAGCTGAGAGCTTCCCACTGGGGGTTTTCGCCACGCCCTGGATAGATCACCGGCACTGCGATAATGCGGGCTGGTACTGTGGCAGGTCGGGGCAAAATTGTGATACACCCTACCATGTCGGCATCCCCTTCATCTAAAGCTCGTTGTTTAATTGCTGATCACACCACACGGGGATCATGACCATCTGGTAGATACGGGTCTGGTTCCTCTTCGGGATCGAAGGGATCTAACTCAAAAGGATCTTCACTAAATGGTGATTGCGAAGTTCCCACAGTGGGCTTAAATCGCACTCGCGGCTTAGGCGCCAGTAGGGTAGGTGAATCCTTAGCATCAAAAGGCAGGGGAGGGGCAGATGGTTGAATCGAAGCATTCGCCTGCATTCCCTCCTTCTTTAGGTCTAAGGGATTAAATGCTCTCCCCGACTTCCCCTCCTGTTCTTTAACAGCCTCAAACACCCTTTGCCACGGTGCAAGCAAGTGCTGTGCTTCTAAATCACCATTTGTAGAAAGATCCCATAAACTGACCCCTACTTTATCCCATAGTTTTGACTCAAAAACAGTAATTTCTGTAGTGTCAGGGAATTTATCCTTGACCCATCTCATAAGTAATTCCAGCTCATAACTGGATATCTCTTTCTTATGTTCATATAAAAATTCTTTCATGAGCTTATAGACGTCCCTTTCTTCATGTGAGGTTTGATTCCCCATGTTTAAGTTCCTCCGATGCAGGAATAGGGGAATGGCCTGTTAGTAAGGAACAGTTGCCCGAGACGAAACAAATACAGCATATACCTTGGGCATGCAATGTGTGGGTCAGACAGACCTCAGAAAAGAAAGATAAGTAGGATCCTGCAGTCAGGACTGCTCAGATAGTTGCATAGCAACATATATCAATGAGCAGGGAAAGTAACGAAGAAAGTAGAAACAGCATCTTTCACCTGAGCAGAGTGTTAGCCAATCATGTAGTAGTTGCTAACTTTCTTACTGTAATTTTAACCAATCAGTGATTAACATGCTAGCCTTTCTGAGAGAATACATACCTGCCTATTTTTCTAATAAAGTGGAATTTTGGCTTGTCACATTCCGCCCTAGTCTCTGCTATAAAAACACGAGGTACAGAGATTAAGGATGGCATCAAAGACAGCATGAAAGAACTGAAGGAGGATCTTAAAAACATTGCCAATCTGGTAAAGGATACCATCCCTGCATCATCTGAAGGGGTGCATGTTTCTGCCATCAGGAACAGACGCCCACCTCCTGCAAGGCAATTCCAGCCCAGGAGGAGACAAATTCCACCTAGACATCAGCAATCACATGCGTCACTGTGGATAATTCTGCGTGACAAATAGAGTGAGAACATGAACAAGTGGGATGGTCAAGGTTCTTCAGCACCTTCAAAGAGAGTCAGGGAACAGCAGAGTGGCAGAAACAGAGGCAGCAATGTCAGAAAAGTGGCTATCACTTCTTCAGCTCCCAAGAGCAGCTGCAATTACTCCAACAATTGCAATTTCTCTCACAAAAACAGCAATCATTGAGTACACACTACATGCCATGTTCAGCATTACGGGTGCCCTGCCTCCAGACAGGAGGAGGAAAGGGATAGTGGAGAGAAACGAATCTATTGGAATGTATTCATTAGGTGGCCTGGAGGTTCAAAAGTTCGGAAATAGAGGGCGTTAGTTGACACAGGTGCTCAGTGTAGTTTGTTGCCATCCCATTGCAAAGGGACAGAGTCCATATCTATTTTTGGAATCATTGGTGAATCTCAAGAGTTAACTAAGTTGCAGGCTGAGATCAGTTTAAGAGGTAAAGCATGGAAGAAACATACTATTGTAACTGGTCCTGATGCGCCTTGCATTCTGGGAATTGACTTTTTGAGACAAGGTTGTTTCAAAGATCCTAAGGGTCACAAATGGACTTTTGGAATAGCATCTGTAGAGATTGAGAATGGTAAATTGAAGTTGTCCATTAGATCTGAACTTTCAGATGAATCTGCAGTTGTGGGACATCATGACATAGAGGATCTGGAAGTGCCAATTGCAACTCAAACTGTTCACCACAGGCAGTACAGAACTAACCGTGACTCTTTGTTGCCCATTCATCAGCTGATTCATCAACTGGAGAGTCAGGCTGTCATCGAGAAAGCTCATTCACCTTTCAACAGTCGCATCTGGCCTGTGCGCAAGCCTAACGGCGATTGGAGACTCCCAGTTGATTTTCGTGCCCTCAACGAGGTGACTCCACCCATGAGCGCATCTGTGCCAGACATGCTGGAACTCCAGCACAAGCTGGAACTGAAGGAGGCTAAATGGTATGCTACCATAGACATTGCTAATGCTTTCTTCTCTATTCCCATAGCAAAGGAGTGCAGGCCTCAGTTTGCATTCACCTGGAGAGGAATCCAGTATCAGTTCAACCGTTTGCCTCAGGGGTGGAAACACAGCTCAACCATCTGTCACTCAGTCATCCACAATGCACTGGAGAAAGGTAAAGCTCCAGAGCACATCCAGTACATCGACGACATCATTGTGTGGGGCCAAACTGCTGAGGAAGTCTTCGAGAAAGGTAACAAAATCATTGACATTCTGTTGCAAGCAGGTTTTTCCATTAAGCGAGACAAGGTCAAAGGACCTGCCAGAGAAATTCAGTTTCTGGCAGTGTGGTGGCAGGATGGTCGCCATTACATTCCTCAGGATGTGATCAACAAAGTCTCTACCATGGCACTTCCCACCAATAAGAAGGACACTGTATTTTTTAGGAGCTGTGGCATTTTGGAGACTACACATTCCTGGTTTCAGTCAAATTGTCAAACCTCTGCATGATGTGACTCGTAAAATGTGGGAAGCTTTCTCCTGCAGCGAAGCATGAAATGTAAACATCACACCCTGTGATGGGAAGTGTCCTTGGAGCCTTACTGATTCCTAGAGGCCTAGGCTGACAACAGTGAGCAACCCATGCACAGCTGTCAGGGGGTGGAATCTGCCGGCCCCCGGGGCGGACACAGCCCCAAGGGGGCTGACCCTGGCCAGCCCCCCTGGGTGGTACTCACAGGTTGTTTACCACAGGTAACCTATCTCTGCCTTACACATAACTTGTGGCCAATCTGTACTGTCCACTTCTGCCAGCCCCAGGCTGGCTGGAAACACCTCCTCTGAAGCACTATATAAGACGCTGCACTGCCCTAATAAAATTGTACTGATGTACTGATGCACAGATGCCTAGAAGCTGCTGTCTCGAGTCGTCAGTACCCCGATCTCACCTCTCGCCAGCCTCCGTATCCTAACAGTAAAAGAAACAATTTTGAGTGGGGACCTGAACAACAAGCAGCCTTTGATCAAATCAAACAAGAAGTAGTCCATGCAGTGAGCTTCGGACCTGTGCATACTAGTCCGGACCTTAAAAACATTCTGTACACGGCTGCCAGTGACAATGGTCCCACTTGGAGCCTTCGGCAGAGAGCTACAAATGAGACACGTGGTCGTCCACTTGGTTTCTGGGGACGTGGCTATAGAGGTTCAAGAGGCAAATTACACCCCAACAGAGAAAGAAATTGTAGCAGCTTATGAAGGAGTGAAAGCAGTTTCTGAAGTGATTGGAACTGTGTCACAGTTGCTTTTAGCTCCTAGACTGCCAATTCTAAACTGGATGTTCAAAGGCAAAGGTTCATCACTGCATCATGACACAGATGCTACCTGGTTTAAATGGATGGCTTTGATAACCCAAGAGCACAAATGGGTAATCTTGATCGACTTGGCGTGGTGGAGGTGATCACCAACTGGCCAGAAGGCACAGACTGTACCAAACCTCCAGAGGAGAAAATAACCCGTGCTAAAGAAGCTCCTCCCTATGGTGATCTCTCTGATCAGGAAAAGAACTATGCTTTGTTCACAGATGGTTCCTGTCGTCTTGTTGGGAGCAAGGGAGGATGGAAGTCAGCAGTCTGGATTCCTACCAGGAGAGTTACCGAAGTGAGAGATGGCGAAGGAGAATCCAGTCAGTTCGCTGTGGTAAAAGCTGTCCAACTTGCTCTTGGTGTGGCTGAACGTGAGAATTGGCCTATCCTTTACCTCTACACCGACTCATGGATGGTAGCCAATGCTCTATGGGGTTGTCTGAAAGACTGGAAGAAGAATGATTGGCAGAGGAAAGGAAAGCCTATTTGGTATGCTGATCTATGGCAGGACATTGCTGCACGACAGGAGAGAATTCCAGTGAAGGTCCGGCATGTAGAGGCACACATGCCCAAGAGCAGAGCCACTGAGGAACCCCAACACAAACATCAGGCAGACCAAGCTGCTAAGATTTCTCAAGTTGATGCAAACTCTGATCTTGACCTTGATTGGAAACACCGAGGTGAACTGTTCTTTGCTCAGTGGGCCCATGATTCATCTGGACAACAAGGCAGAGATGCAACATACCAATGGGCACGCGATAGGTCAATTGATTTGTTCATGGACGCTATCACCGAAGTCATCCATGAATGTGACATTTGTGCTGCTATTCAGCAGGTTAAGCGAATCAAGCCCTTGTGGTATGGTGAGAGATGGTCAAAGTACAAGTATGGTGAAGCCTGGCAGATTGACTACATCACTTTTCATCGATCTCGTTCTGGCAAGCAGTATGTGCTATCAATGGTAGAGGCCAGCACTGGATGGCTGGAAACCTGTCCAGTTCCACATGCTACTGCACGTAACACCATTCTTGGCTTGGAAAGACAGATCATGTGGAGACATGGAACTCCAGAGAAAATCAAGTCAGAAAATGGCACTCATTTCAAGAACAATCTTCTGAAAAACTGGGCCAAAGAGCACGGTATTGAGTGGATCTACCACATACTCTACTATGCACCAGCTTCAGAGAAGACTGAGTGCTACAACAGTTTGCTGAAAACCACTCTTAAAGCCATGGTTGGCGGAACTCTAAAATACTGGCACAGATATTTAGCACGAGCTACCTGGTTGGTAAATAGTAGAGGCTGAGTATACCTGCATAATCAGACTTGGTCGAAACAGTAGACTGTGATAAAGTTCCTGTTGTACATGAAAAGAATCTGTCAGGGAAAACTGTTTGGGTATTTTCTCCTTCAGGTGAAGGAAACCTGCCTGAGGGTTGGTGTCTGCTGAAGGTCCTGGTCGTATCTACTGGTTAATGTAGGAGAATGGTGAAATCCAGTGTAATATAACCTTAGCTGAGAGAGTTTAAAGTCAGAGTGTATAATACAAGCTGTTAGGAGTTTTCTGTTCTAGGTATAGAATCATAGAATCATAGAATCAACCAGGTTGGAAGAGACCTCCAAGATCATCCAGTCCAACCTGTCCCCCAGCCCTATCCAGTCAACTAGACCATGGCACCGAGTGCCTCATCCAGTCTTTTCTTGAAGACCTCCAGGGATGGTGCCTCCACCACCTCCCTGGGCAGCCCATTCCAATGCCAATCACTCTCTCTGTGAAGAACTTCCTCCTATCATCCAGCCTATACTTTCCCCAGCACAACTTGAGACTGTGTCCCCTTGTTCTATTGCTGGTTGCCTGGGAGAAGAGGCCAACCCCCACCTGGCTACAATGTCCCTTCAGGGACCCCTGAGCCTCCTCTTCTCTAGGCTAAACAGGCCCAGCTCCCTCAGCCTCACCTCATAGGGTTTGTCTTCCAGGGCTTTCACCAGCTTTGTTGCCCTTCTCTGGACACTTTCCAGCACCTCAACATCTCTCTTGAATTGAGGAGCCCAGAACTGGGCACAGTACTCAAGGTGTGGCCTGACCAGTGTTGAGTACAGGGGAAGAATAACCTCCCTTGTCCTACTGGCTACACTGTTCATGATGCAGGCCACTATCAGCGTTCAACAGTGAAAGAATCTACAAGAGACTCTACAGTACGTGAGCATGAAGCCAGCGTCACCTGGGAGTCCCTGTTCTCGTCTCATCTGTGAGAAGAGAAACTGTTCTGAGCTTTTGAATCACCTACATCTGAGATAGCCCAAATGAAGTGTGAACTGAACTTGTAATATTTGTTAGTGTAAATATTATTTTGGATTAGATCAGATAGTTCTCAGCAATACTCTGAATGAAGTAGACAGGGGTGGATTGTGCTAGTTTGAAGCAGGCTAGAATGTTTTGGTGAGAAGAACTAGATTACAGGCTGTGGCAAGAAAGCAGTGGTGATGTCTACTTCACTCACAGTCTTACTGAGAAGTATAGGAACAAGAAATAAAAACATTAGATAACACAGTTGGCACCACTGTCACTTGGGCTGCTTACTGAGCTGCATCTCTCTAACCTCACCCTCCATTTTGGGCTAATTCACTTTGCCTCCTAACCCTTTGGCTGAACCTCTATTCTTCCTTCGGACTGGGGTAAGGTTGAGAGGGGTAGGGGAAAGGTGCAGGGGTGGTTGAGAGCCCCTCCTGGGGACTCAGGTTTCTGGGAGGGTAATTGTGTTTTTGTATTACCTTTTATCTTCTATGTTTCTGTATATAACTGTATATACTGTAAATATCTGGTGGTATATTGTGCTAGCTGTAAATATAAGCTTCATTCATATTTCCAGAGCCGTCTGAGTCTAGTCTGGGTGATTTCTAAAGTGTTTGGGGGCGGGGAACACCCAAACCATCACATTCACCTACCAATTTTTTGGCATATTGCAACTTTTCTTGTGTTAATGGCCACTGTTCAACCCAAACAGGATCATCCAAGAGCCAAGTAAGTGGCAATACCGGTGACTGCTTGGCAGTGGCTGTCACTGAATAGGATGCTTGTCTGTGGTAAGGATAGCACCCATCTGATCTAGTATATCCTGGCCAATTAACATCTGTAAATTTCCTTGTAAAGGCATGACATACACAAAGGTGACAGCATTAGGCTCTTTTTCCGATTGTACAGCTACTGGCTTTGTCCTAATCCTTGTGCTTGAGCCACCTCCTACTCCCACTGTCCCCGAGGCTGGTGTTTGTAAAGGACAATTAGTGGGCCATTACTTTTGACTAACAATGGATACATCTGCTCCTGTATCTAGCATTGCTACTAGATGGATAGTTTCACAATTCTGCATGACAGTAACAGCAATTGTAGGACACTGAGTCAGTGACCTGGTAAAGCAAACTGTTGGTCCTGTGGAACTGAAACCTCCAACCCTCAGGATTTTTGTCACACTGGGTTGTTCATTTTTCAGCAGGGACAGTAAGAGGTGAATTGTGAGTATAAGCTATTATCTGAATGTCCCCTTTATAGTCTGAATCAATAACACCCAGGATCACTATCAGTCCTCTTAGACCTGATGATGATTGTCTTAGCAGCAAACCACTAATTCTTTTTTTTTTTTGAGTCAGTGGTCCCTTTGCTTGTGTGGGGATTTTTGTGACTGAAGTGTTAGTCAAGGTTACTTCTACTGTTGTTGCCAGGTCCATGCCGAGGCTTACTGCTGTGGCTGGGAGGTTGTTGTCTAAGAACCTCCTGTTGCAGGGCAGCTACTGTTGGCGCAGCTGCTCATGCTCTGCCACGCGTTTCCCAACTTTTGGCATGCAGAGGTAGCATGGGTATTAGATCGACAATTATCGCACCACACAATCGCTTGGCACCAATTTCTTATTTGTCCAGATTGTCCACAGTGGTAGCAGACCAGCTTGTCTGCATTGGCTCTTTTTCCTTTCAGGACAGGACTATTTCGCTTACTCAGGGCAGCTACAAGAACCTGCGTCTGTGCTGCCATTGCCCCTTTTACTGCCTCAGCAACAAATGTGGCTGGAATTGATTGTGCTGCATGAGCCACTTGAGCTAATGTATCCTCTACAGACGAGCCCTGAGGCAGAGTTGCCAGCGAGCACTTTGTGGAGGGGTTAGCATTTTCAAAGTTGTGCTAGTTTGAAGCTAGCTAGAATGTTTTGGTGAGAAGAACTAGATTACAGGCTGTGAAAGAGAAACAATAGTGATGTCTATTTCACTCATAGGCTTGCTGAGATGCATAAGAGCAAGAATCCAAACATAGATAAGACATTCGGTCACTGCCTGGGCTTTGCGCTGCATTTCTCTCTCTGTAACCTAACCTGATTAATCCACCTGCTTCCTAACCCTCCTGGCTGACCCTCCATTCTTCCTTGGGCACAAGGCAACTTCTGGGGAAAGGTAGAGAGGGGTGGGAGAAGGTGGAAGGGTGATTGAGAGCCGCTCCTGGGGACTCAGGTTTCTGGGAGGGGTGTTGTGTTTCTGTATTACCTTTTAATTTGTATATTTCTGTATATAACTGTATGTACTGTAAATATCTGCTTGTATATTGTGCTAAGCTGTAAATATAAAAGCTTCATCCAATTTCCAGAGCCAGCTGAGTCTAGTCTGGGTGATTTCTAAAGTGTGTGGGGGGGCGAGTAACACCCAAACCATCATAAAATGCTAACAGGCATAGCATTCGGTGACTATCTGCCTCAGTAAAATCAGGGTGAGCATGGATGTGCCTGCATTGCACCAGCAGAGTAATGACTGTGAACATCAATGTGGTTAGACAATCGTTCTCCAAATCCTCTTTATTGCCGTGACACAGTGACTTATATGCAAGAAATCCGTTGTCCCAGATTGAGGCTATAGGGTTAAAAATTTTTTTGGGGGGACTAGAAGATTGTTATTCAATCCCATAATTCTGCTATCTCTTCATAGACTCACAACAAGGTCGGTTCGGCCTCCTTTCCTCCTCCTTCTGCCCTGAGTGTGTGGCAGGAGCCAATTTATTGGGAACATGTAAGCAGTAGGCCTCTTGGATGGCAGAGACGTTGGGGGGGGGGGGGATTGGAGCACTGGGGAGTGTAGATTTAGTTTTTTGGGGATGGGGGAAACTTCAAGGGGGGTTGCCATTGTGAGAAATATATGTTTGATCTGATCAATTCGTGGCAAGAGGCCACAGACAGGGAAGAGGGGGGATTTTGAATGGAGCTGCACTCTTCCTTGCACAACCATCACAAAAGTATACACTTGGCTTAAGATAACAGCAATAAATAGAAACTAGAAAGGTTGGTGGAGGAGGGAGGCAGGTGGAAGAGACAGCCTTTGCGCATGAGCAAACAGAGGAAGAATCATACAAAGGACACTACTAGTTTGGAGTTCATGGAAAGGACACTTGAGGAAGACCCCTTACTTCATCACTGAAGATCCCTTACTTCATTACTGAAGACCGCCAGAGGGGCCACCGGATAAAAAGAGACATGTGTGGAAGAGACACCTCCCATTCTTAAAACTGATAAGGAAAACCCAACCTTTTCTTAGAATTAGTAATGAATATGTAATAGAATAGGATATAAAAAGAGAAAACTGAAAACAAAGGGTGTGCGTTAGGGTAGAGCAGAGTCTCCCTGTGCACCCAGGCCTGTACACTGCTTGATTCCTGCAACTCTATTAAAGCCTTATTTTGCATGAACCTAAGTTTATGCCTGTTATTTATGACAAATTAGGGGCTCGTCTGGGATATCACTAGACCCTGAAGGTTCAGCTACAGGAGGGGCGCCCCACCTCTTATTGGCTCCCTGGGAAGGGCCGGTCGGGGCTGGTGATATTCTGAACTCAGCCAGAATCAAACAATCCATTTTTTTGAGCTCCCTGATGAGGCTGCAGCCGTTTATAGGCCCTTAATTCTGTGCGCACGGACCCGAGCGAAGATGACAGAGTCATGAGTATTGCAGAATCCATTCAGTTGGGTGGGATTTGATTGCCTGGTATGAAAGAGCATGTTTGAGACCGTGATGGTTTGGGTGCAACTCGCCCCCCCACACATTAGAAATCACCCAGGCTAGGCTCAGTTGGCTCTGGAAATATGAATGAAGCTATTAATTTCCTGCTAGCACAATATACAAGCAGCTATTTACAGTATATACAGTTATATGCAGAAATATACAAGGTAAAAGGTAATACAGAAACACAACTCCCCTCCCAGAAACCTGAGTCCCCAGGAGGGGAGGATGGGCCAGATGGGACTGTTGAAAGGTGAATGAGCTTTCTCAATGACAGCCTGACTCTCCAGTTGGCGAATCAGCTGATGAATGGGCAACAAAGAGTCACGGTTAGTTCTGTAAAGCCTGTGGTGTACAGTTTGAGCAGCAATTGGCACCTTCAGATCCTCTATGTCATGATGTCCCACAACTGCAGATTCATCTGAAGGTTCAGGTCTAACGGACAACTTCAATTTACCATCCTCAGTCTCTACAGATGCTATTCCAAAAGCCCATTTGAGACCGTTAGGATCTTTGAAACAACCTTGTCTCAAAAAGTCAATTCCCAAAATGCAAGGTGCATCATGACCAGTTACCTGTTAACCTTATCTCAGCCTGCAACTTAGTTAACTCTTGAGATCCACCAGTGATTCCAAAAATAGATATGGACTCTGTCCCCTTGCAATGGGATGCTAATAAAGTTCACTGAGCACCTGTGTCAACTAAAGCCCCGTATTTCCGAACTCTTGAACTGCCAGGCCACCTAATGAATACATTCCAATAGATTCGGTTCTCTCCACTATCCTTTTCCTCCTCCTGGCTGGAGGCAAGGCACCCGTAATGGTGAACATGGCATGTAGGGTGTACACAGTGATTGGTGTTGTTGTGAGAGACATTGCAATTGTTGGAATAATTGCAGTTGCTCAGGGGAGCTGAAGAAGTGACAGCTACTTTTCTGACATTGCTGCCTCTGTTTCTGCCACACTGCAATTCCCTGACTCTCTTTGAAAGAGCTGAAGTAGGTTGACCATCCCACTTGTTCATGTTCTCACCGTATTTGTCACGCAGAATTATCCACAGTGACACATATGATTACTGCTGTCTGGGTGGAATTTGTCTCCTCCTGGGCTGGAATTGCCTTGCAGGAGGTGGGTGTCTGTTCCTGATGGCAGAAACATGTACCCATTCAGATGATGCAAGGGTGGTATCCTTTACCAGATTGGAAATCACAGTATCACAGTATTATTAGGATTGGAAGAGACCTCACAGATCATCAAGTCCAACCCTTTACCACAGAGCTCAAGGCTAGACCATGGCACCAAGTGCCACGTCCAATCTTGCCTTGAACAGCTCCAGGGACGGTGACTCCATCACCTCCCCAGGCAGCCCATACCAGTGTCCAATGACTCTCTCAGTGAAGAACTTTCTCCTCACCTCGAGCCTAAATCTCCCCTGGCATAGCTTGAGGCTGTGTCCTCTCGTTCTGGTGCTGGCCACCTGAGAGAAGAGAGCAACCTCCTCCTGGCCACAACCACCCCTCAGGTAGTTGTAGACAGCAATAAGGTCACCCCTGAGCCTCCTCTTCTCCAGGCTAAACAATCCCAGCTCCCTCAGCCTCTCCTCGTAGGGCTTGTGCTCAAGGCCTCTCACCAGCCTCGTCGCCCTTCTCTGGACATGCTCAAGCATTTCGATGTCCCTCCTAAACTGGGGGGCCCAGAACTGAACACAGTACTCATGGTGTGGTCTAACCAGTGCAGAGTAAAGGGGCAGAATGACCTCCCTGCTCCTGCTGACCACACCATTCCTGATGCAGGCCAGGATGCCACTGGCTCTCTTGGCCACCTGGGCACACTGCTGGCTCATGTTCAGGCGGGTATCAATCAGTACCCCCAGATCCCTCTCTGTTTGGCTGCTCTCCAGCCACTCCGACCCCAGCCTGTATCTCTGCATGGGGTTGTTGTGGCCAAAGTGCAGAACCCTGCACTTCGAGCTATTGAACACCATCCTATTGGACTCAGCCCATCTGTCCAGGCGGTCAAGGTCCCGCTGCAGAGCCCTTCTGCCCTCCAACTCAGTCACATCTGCCCCCAGCTTAGTGTCATCTGCAAACTTGCTGATGACTGAATCCATGCCCTCATCCAGATCATCTATGAAGATGTTAAAGAGGATGGGGCCCAGCACAGATCCCTGAGGGACACCACTAGTGACTGGCCGCCAGCTGGATGTGGCACCATTCACCACCATTCTCTGGGTCCGGCCCTCCAGCCAGTTCCTAACCCAGCACAGAGTGTTGCCATTCAAGCCATGGGCTGACAGCTAAGCCAGCAGTTTGCTGTGGGGGACAGCGTCAAAGGCCTTGCTGAAGTCCAGATAGACCACATCCACAGGCCTCCCTACATCCACCAAGTGGGTCACCTGATCATAGGAGATCAGGTTAGAAAGGCAGGATCTGCCCTTCCTAAACCCATGCTGGCTGGACCTGAGCCCTTTGCCATCCCTTAGGTGCCCTCTTATCACCCTTAAGATAACCTTCTCCATCAGTTTCCCTGGCACTGAGGTCAGGCTGACGGGTCTATAGTTCCCAGGTTCCTCCATCCAACCCTTCTTGTGGATGGGGATCACGTTGGCCATTTTCCAGTCTTCAGGGACCTCTCCGGTGAGCCAGGACTGCTGGAAAATGATGGAGAGTGGCTTGGCCAGCTCAGCTGCCAGCTCTCTCAGCACCCTGGGATGGATCCCATCTGGTCCCATGGACTTGTGGGTGTCCAGATGGCTCAGCAGGTCCTGAACTAATTCTTCATGAATTTCCAGGGGAACACACCACTCCCCGATCCCATCCCCCAGTTCAAGAGGCCACTTGCCTCCTCCTCCCTCCTTGCTGTTGAAAACTGAGGCGAAGAAGGCATTCAGGACCTCAGCCTTTTCTTCGTCATCAGTTATAGTGTTCCCCTCCTGGTCCAGTAAGGAGTGGAGGCTCTTCTTGCCCTTCCTTTTAGCACTGATAAATTTATAAAAGTGCTTTTTGTTATCTTTCACCGAAGTGGCCAGCCTAAGTTCTAGCTGGGCCTTAGCCTCTCTAATTTTTCTCCTGCATAATCTGGCTATCTCCTTAAACACATCAATAGAAGCCTTCCCCTCCTTCCAGAGGTGATACACCCTCTTTTTTTCCCCCAATTCCTTCAGGAGCTGTTTGTTCATCCAGGCTGGTCGCCTTCCCCACCGGCTCATCTTTCAGCACATGGGAACTGCCAGTTCCTGTGCCTTCAAAAGCTCCTTTTTAAAGTAGGTCCAACCATCCTGGACCCCCGTGTTTTTAAGGACTGCTGCCCAGGGGACTTTGGAAATAAGTTTCTTAAGCAAATTAAAGTTTGCCCTCCGAAAGTCCAAGGTGTGGGTTTTGTTGAAGTGCCTCCCTATCTCCCTGCATATCGAAAACTCCACTATCTCATGATCACTACACCCCAGGCAGCCTCCCACTGTCACATCTCCTACCAGCCCTTCTCTGTTGGAGAGCAGCAGGTCAAGCTGAGCTTGACCCCTAGTAGGCTCACTTAACAGCTGGGTCATGAAGCTGTCCTCCATGCACTCAAGAAATCTCCTGTACTGCCTCCTCTCTGCTGAATTAAGTTCCCAGCAGATGTCTGGCAGGTTGAAGTCACCCACAAGGACAAGATCTGAAGATCTTGAGACAGCCTCCAACTGTTTGTAAAATATCTCATCTGTTTCCTCATCCTGGTTGGGTGGTCTATAACAGACTCCAACCAGGATGTCAGATTTGTTAGTCCTCCCTCTGATTTTAACCCACAAGCTCTCAACCCCTTCGTCCCTCACCTCAAGCTCAGTGGCATGGATTGACTCCCTAATATACAGGGCCACCCTCCTCCTCTTCTCCCTTGCCTATCTCTCCTGAAGAGGTTATATCCCCCCAGTATAGCAGTCCAGTCATGCCTGTCATCCCACCAAGTTTCTGAAATGGCAACTATATCATAGTCACCCTGGTGGACCAGGACTTCTAGTTCCTCCTGCTTGTTACCCAAGCTGCGTGCATTGGTGTAAATGCACTTCAGCTGGGCTCTCGATTCCCCAATTGTCCCTAGTTTCCTTCCCACTCTCTCCTCAGAGAGAGTAATTGCCTCACCCACCCCCTTCATATCTAGTTTAAAGCCCGCCTAATGAGCCCTGCCAACTCCAGTGCCAGGACTCTCCTGGCCCTCTTAGATAACTGAACCCCATCATGATCAAGCAGGTCTGGCTCAGTAAAAGTTCCCCCAAGGTCTAAGAAGCCAAAGTGCCTCCTCTCACACCATCCCTTGAGCCAGCTGTTGATGTCATAGGTTCTGCTGTTCCTCTCTGTGAACTCTCTTGCCACAGGGGGACTGAGCAGAACACCACTTGTGCTCCTGCCCCATCTATCAATTTCCCCAGGGCCTTGAATTCCTTTTTAATTGCCCTGGTTCCCTTCTTCTTGATTTCATCCCTGCCAGCCTGTATTACCAGTAAGGGGTAATAATCAGAGGGCCGGATTAGGTTTGGGAGTCTCCTGGCGATGTCCCTAACCCGGGCACCAGGAAGGGAGCAGACCTCCCTGTGAGACGGGTTGGGACGACAGATGGGTCCCTCCGTCCCCCTCAAAACTGAGTCCCCAACGACCAAGACTCTTCTCTTTTTCTTGTTTTTTGCGGAGCTAGTAACCACAGTTGGTGGGGACTGCTCCACCCTAGGCATCCTGGCTGGATGCTCCTCAGCTCTCCCATCCTCCCTGCTCTCTTCGTGTAGCGCCTTATACTTGTTATGCAAGAGCAGTGGAAGAGGAGGAGAGGGCCGGGGTGGACTTCTCTTACTGCCTTTGACAGGGATTTGTATCCATCCCTCCCTGTTTCCAGGGGCAGTTCCCTTATCAGGGGCGATCTGCAGAGCCTGCTCCCACAGATCCAGCTCCCTCTCATTTTCCCTTATCGACCTGAGCCTAGATACTTCATCCTTCAGCTCAGCCACCTCATCTTTCAATTCTGCAACCAAAGTGAGCAGAAAGTTCACCTGCTCACACCTGGCGCAATTGTTCTCCCCTTCCCCTTCTACAGTGAGTGAGAGGCTCCAGCACTCCCTGCATCCAGTAGCCTGGACTCCTATGTGTTCCAGGGTTGAGTCCGTCTGCGTGCACACTCTTTTCCTGCCCTTCATAGTGCGAGTGACAGGCATAGTGCACAGTGATACTGACAGTCAGAGACAGAAGGGAAAAAAAAAAAAAAAAAAAAGCTCCCAGCCGAAGGCGGGGTTTTAAATCTCCCGTGGCTGACGTCGCTAGCCCCCATCACAGCCTCGCTCTCTCTCGCGAGACAACAGCCCTGCCGACTCCGCTGCTTACCTTAACGTCTCTCTCAGAACCACGGAGAGCAGCAGAACGGAGCAGAAAAACCGATCCAGCAGCAATCCCCGCAGCGGTTTCACTCTCTCGGCTCTGCAGCCAAAATGGAAATGTTTCCTCCTTCAATTATTTCATGCCATTCCTAATGCCATTCTCAATGCTATCTTTGATGCCTTCCTTGATGCTATCTTAAATGTCATCTTTCATCCCGTTTATCTCTGTAGTCATAGTTTGTACGGCAGAGACTAGGGCAATATGTGACAAGCTGTCCTCTATCTGCTTGAGCTGGTCAGTGAACTCACCAACAGTGACCTTCCATTATCACTCCTTGACAGAAACTTGCTAGCCAAGATATTAGCATAGGAGGGTAATTGTTATTGGTGACTCCCTTCTGCAGGGAACAGAGGGCCCCATATGCCGGCCAGACCCCTTTCACAGGGAGGTCTGCTGCCTCCCTGGAGCCCGGGTCAGGGATGTTACCAGGAGGCTGCCTACTGTAGTGCAGCCCTCTGATTACTATCCCTTATTAGTTATACAGACAGGGAATGATGAGATTAATAACAGAGGGCTAAAATCTATCAAAAGGGACTTTAAGACACTGGGGAAAGCAGTTGAGGGAGCAGGGGCACAGGTAATCTTTTCATCTATACCCTTAGTTACAGGCTGGAATACAGAGAAGAATAGGAAAGCGTATTTGATGAACAAGTGTCTCAGAGGTTGGTGCATCCAACATAACTTTGGATTCTTTGATCTTGGGGAACTTCATCTTGCCACAGGTCTGCAATCAGCAGATGGGATACAACTATCACAGAAGGGGAGAAGGACCCTGGCACATAAGCTGGCTGGGCTTGTTGAGAGGGCTTTAAACTAGAATGGAAGGGGGAGGGGGTTAAACATGACAGCACCAGAGATAAATCAAAGGGAATTGAGGATGGTAGGCTAGAGATAGGGGTAAAAGCAGCAGCCCAGATGAAGTGCATGTACACTAATGCATGCAGTATGGGTAACAAACAAGAGGAGCTGGAAGCTCTGGTGCTGGAGGAAAACTATGATATTGTCGCCATCACTGAAACGTGGTGGGATGGCTCACATGACTGGAGTGCTGTAATCAATGGCTACAGACTCTTCAGGAGAGACAGGCAAGGGAGAAAGGGCGGGGGAGTGGCTCTGTGTATTAGGGATGCTCTGGATGTCATGGAGGTAGAAATCAAGGATGATCAAGTTGAGTCATTATGGGTGAGACTTAAGGCGAAGGCCAACAAGGCTGATATCCTGGTTGGAGTCTGTTACAGACCACCCAACCAGGAAGAAGATGTTGATTTATTACTCTTTAAGCAACTGGAGGCTGCCTCAGGATCACCTGCCCTTGTTCTGGTGGGCGACATTAACCTACCAGACATCTGCTGGGACTTAAACACTGCAGAGAAGAAGCAGTCTAGAAGTTTTCTGCAATGTGTGGAAGACAACTTCCTATCCCAGCTGTTACGTGAGCCTACCAGGGGGGTAGCCCTGTTTGACCTGCTGCTCACAAACAGAGAGGGCCTGGTAGGGGATGTGGTGGTTGGAGGCTGCCTGGGGTCCAGTGACCATGAAATTATAGAGTTTTCAATACATGGAGAAACCAGGAGGGGCATCAACAGAACCTCCACACTGGACTTCCGAAGGGCAGACTTCAGCCTGTTTAAGGAACTAATTCAGAAAGTTCCTTGAGAAATAGCCCTTGAAAACAAAGGGGTCCAGGAAGGTTGGACCTACTTCAAGAAAGAACTCCTGAAGGCACAGGAGCAGGCAGTGCCACTGAGTCGGAAGACGAGCCGACGAGGGAGGCAGCCAGGCTGGATGGGCAGGGAGCTGCTGAAGGAATTAAAGATTAAAAAGAGAGTGTATCACCTTTGGAAAAGAGGGGAGGTGTCCCAGGAGAAGTTCAAGGAAGTTGCTAGGTCTTGTAGAGGAAAAATTAGAGAGGCAAAAGCCCACTTGGAGCTCAGGCTGGCCACGGCTGTCAAGGAAAATAAAAAGTGTTTCTTTAAATATATGAATGGCAAGAGAAGGGCCAATGACAACCTCGAGTCCTTGTTAGATAGAGAGGGGAACATAGTGAGGAAGGATGAGGAAGAGGCAGAGGTGCTTAACACCTTCTTTGCCTCAATCTTCACTAGTGGGACAGGTTGTCTCCAGGACAGCTGGACTCCTGAAGTGGTGGATGGAGTCAGGGACCAGTACAGTCCCCCTCTAATCCATGAGGAAGCAGTAAGGGACCGGCTGCGTCATTTGGATCCTCACAAGTCCATGGGACCGGATGGGATCCACCCTAGGGTGCTGAGAGAGCTGGCAGATGAGCTGGCCAAGCCACTCTCCATCATTTATCAGCAGTCCTGGCTCACTGGAAAGGTCCCTGAAGACTGGAAGCTGGCCAATGTGATACCCATTCACAAGAAGGGTAGTAAGGAGGAGCCAGAAAACTACAGACCTGTGAGCCTGACCTCAGTGCCAGGCAAGGTCATGGAACAGGTAATCTTGGGTGCCATCACAAAGCACCTACAGGATAGCCAAGGGATCAGGCCCAGCCAGCATGGGTTTAGGAAGGGCAGGTCCTGCCTCACCAACCTGATCTCCTTTTATGATCAAGTTACCCGCCTGGTGAATGTGGGGAAGGCTGTGGATGTAGTCTACTTGGACTTCAGCAAAGCCTTTGACACTGTCTGCCACAAGAAGCTCCTAGCCAAGCTGGCAGCTCATGGTTTGGACAGATTCACTCTGTGCTGGGTCAAGAACTGGCTGGATGGCAGAGCTCAGAGAGTGGTGGTGAATGGTGCCACATCCAGTTGGCAGCCAGTCACTAGTGGTGTTCCCCAAGGATCAGTGCTGGGCCCAGTCCTGTTCAATATCTTTATTGATGACCTGGATGAGGGCATTGAGTCCAGCATCAGTAAGTTTGCAGATGACACCAAGCTAGGAGCAGGTGTTGATCTATTGGAAGGTAGGAGAGCCCTGCAGAGGGACCTGGACAGGCTGGATGGGTGGGCAGAGGCCAATGGGATGAGATTTAACAAGGCCAAGTGCAGGGTTCTGCACTTTGGCCACAACAACCCCAAGCAGTGCTGCAGGCTGGGGACTGAGTGGCTGGAGAGCAGCCAGGAGGAAAGGGACCTGGGGGTACTGATAGACAGTAAGCTGAAGATGAGCCAGCAGTGTGCCCAGGTGGCCAAGAGAGCCAATGGCATCCTGGCCTGCATCAGGAACAGTGTGGCCAGTAGGACAAGGGAGGTTATTCTTCCCCTGTACTCAGCACTGGTCAGGCCACACCTTGAGTACTGTGTCCAGTTCTGGGCCCCTCAATTCAAGAAAGATGTTGAGGTGCTGTAACATGTCCAGAGAAGGGCAACAAAGCTGGTGAGGGGCCTGGAGCACAAATCCTATGAGGAGAGGTTGAGGGAGCTGGGGTTGTTTAGCCTGGAGAAGAGGAGGCTCAGGGGTGATCTTATTACTGTCTACAACTACCTGAAGGGACATTGTAGCCAGGTGGGGGGTGGCCTCTTCTCCCAGGCAACCAGCAATAGAACAAGGGGACACAGTCTCAAGTTGTGCCAGGGTAGGTATAGGCTGGATATTAGGAAGAAGTTCTTCACAGAGAGAGTGATTTCCCATTGGAATGGGCTTCCCAGGGAGGTGGTGGAGGCACCATCCCTGGGGGTCTTCAAGAAAAGACTGGATCAGGCACTTAGTGCCATGGTCTAGTTGATTGGTTAGGGCTGGGTGATAGGTTGGACTAGATGATTTTGGAGGTCTCTTCCAGCCTGGTTGATTCTATGTGGATGTGCTTTTCCTTGTGTTCTGTTCTATGCATAATAGTCGTAAAAGCCTTTTGGGGTTTGCGGGTATCTGGAATCTTAGTAGCACTCGCTTAGCAGCGTCCTTACTGGCGTCCAGACCTTCTCTCGGACAGTCTCTTGCCTGAGTGACGGGATTGGCTAGCAGCCCCGTGCCCATCAAATGATCCATAGTTAAGGCTTGCAGGGCTGGATTATTCCCCGCTGCAAACTTTTGTAAAACAATTTCTAAACTCTGATGCCATCCTGACTCCCAAAGCATGTATTGAGAAAAATTTAAAAGCTATTTAGCTATTGTCTTCAAATCATAAGGTGTTAAAACGTAACTTCCACAAACGGTCTCAAGCAATCCCACGAAATAATGTGAACCCAGTCCATTATCAGTGGCAATGCGGCGCGACTCTTTGGTAACTGAAAAGCTGAGAGCTTCCCACTGGGGGTTTTCGCCACGCCCTGGATAGATCACCGGCACTGCGATAATGCGGGCTGGTACTGTGGCAGGTCGGGGCAAAATTGTGATACACCCTACCATGTCGGCATCCCCTTCATCTAAAGCTCGTTGTTTAATTGCTGATCACACCACACGGGGATCATGACCATCTGGTAGATACGGGTCTGGTTCCTCTTCGGGATCGAAGGGATCTAACTCAAAAGGATCTTCACTAAATGGTGATTGCGAAGTTCCCACAGTGGGCTTAAATCGCACTCGCGGCTTAGGCGCCAGTAGGGTAGGTGAATCCTTAGCATCAAAAGGCAGGGGAGGGGCAGATGGTTGAATCGAAGCATTCGCCTGCATTCCCTCCTTCTTTAGGTCTAAGGGATTAAATGCTCTCCCCGACTTCCCCTCCTGTTCTTTAACAGCCTCAAACACCCTTTGCCACGGTGCAAGCAAGTGCTGTGCTTCTAAATCACCATTTGTAGAAAGATCCCATAAACTGACCCCTACTTTATCCCATAGTTTTGACTCAAAAACAGTAATTTCTGTAGTGTCAGGGAATTTATCCTTGACCCATCTCATAAGTAATTCCAGCTCATAACTGGATATCTCTTTCTTATGTTCATATAAAAATTCTTTCATGAGCTTATAGACGTCCCTTTCTTCATGTGAGGTTTGATTCCCCATGTTTAAGTTCCTCCGATGCAGGAATAGGGGAATGGCCTGTTAGTAAGGAACAGTTGCCCGAGACGAAACAAATACAGCATATACCTTGGGCATGCAATGTGTGGGTCAGACAGACCTCAGAAAAGAAAGATAAGTAGGATCCTGCAGTCAGGACTGCTCAGATAGTTGCATAGCAACATATATCAATGAGCAGGGAAAGTAACGAAGAAAGTAGAAACAGCATCTTTCACCTGAGCAGAGTGTTAGCCAATCATGTAGTAGTTGCTAACTTTCTTACTGTAATTTTAACCAATCAGTGATTAACATGCTAGCCTTTCTGAGAGAATACATACCTGCCTATTTTTCTAATAAAGTGGAATTTTGGCTTGTCACATTCCGCCCTAGTCTCTGCTATAAAAACACGAGGTACAGAGATTAAGGATGGCATCAAAGACAGCATGAAAGAACTGAAGGAGGATCTTAAAAACATTGCCAATCTGGTAAAGGATACCATCCCTGCATCATCTGAAGGGGTGCATGTTTCTGCCACCAGGAACAGACGCCCACCTCCTGCAAGGCAATTCCAGCCCAGGAGGAGACAAATTCCACCTAGACATCAGCAATCACATGCGTCACTGTGGATAATTCTGCGTGACAAATAGAGTGAGAACATGAACAAGTGGGATGGTCAAGGTTCTTCAGCACCTTCAAAGAGAGTCAGGGAACAGCAGAGTGGCAGAAACAGAGGCAGCAATGTCAGAAAAGTGGCTATCACTTCTTCAGCTCCCAAGAGCAGCTGCAATTACTCCAACAATTGCAATTTCTCTCACAAAAACAGCAATCATTGAGTACACACTACATGCCATGTTCAGCATTACGGGTGCCCTGCCTCCAGACAGGAGGAGGAAAGGGATAGTGGAGAGAAACGAATCTATTGGAATGTATTCATTAGGTGGCCTGGAGGTTCAAAAGTTCGGAAATAGAGGGCGTTAGTTGACACAGGTGCTCAGTGTAGTTTGTTGCCATCCCATTGCAAAGGGACAGAGTCCATATCTATTTTTGGAATCATTGGTGAATCTCAAGAGTTAACTAAGTTGCAGGCTGAGATCAGTTTAAGAGGTAAAGCATGGAAGAAACATACTATTGTAACTGGTCCTGATGCGCCTTGCATTCTGGGAATTGACTTTTTGAGACAAGGTTGTTTCAAAGATCCTAAGGGTCACAAATGGACTTTTGGAATAGCATCTGTAGAGATTGAGAATGGTAAATTGAAGTTGTCCATTAGATCTGAACTTTCAGATGAATCTGCAGTTGTGGGACATCATGACATAGAGGATCTGGAAGTGCCAATTGCAACTCAAACTGTTCACCACAGGCAGTACAGAACTAACCGTGACTCTTTGTTGCCCATTCATCAGCTGATTCATCAACTGGAGAGTCAGGCTGTCATCGAGAAAGCTCATTCACCTTTCAACAGTCGCATCTGGCCTGTGCGCAAGCCTAACGGCGATTGGAGACTCCCAGTTGATTTTCGTGCCCTCAACGAGGTGACTCCACCCATGAGCGCATCTGTGCCAGACATGCTGGAACTCCAGCACAAGCTGGAACTGAAGGAGGCTAAATGGTATGCTACCATAGACATTGCTAATGCTTTCTTCTCTATTCCCATAGCAAAGGAGTGCAGGCCTCAGTTTGCATTCACCTGGAGAGGAATCCAGTATCAGTTCAACCGTTTGCCTCAGGGGTGGAAACACAGCTCAACCATCTGTCACTCAGTCATCCACAATGCACTGGAGAAAGGTAAAGCTCCAGAGCACATCCAGTACATCGACGACATCATTGTGTGGGGCCAAACTGCTGAGGAAGTCTTCGAGAAAGGTAACAAAATCATTGACATTCTGTTGCAAGCAGGTTTTTCCATTAAGCGAGACAAGGTCAAAGGACCTGCCAGAGAAATTCAGTTTCTGGCAGTGTGGTGGCAGGATGGTCGCCGTTACATTCCTCAGGATGTGATCAACAAAGTCTCTACCATGGCACTTCCCACCAATAAGAAGGACACTGTATTTTTTAGGAGCTGTGGCATTTTGGAGACTACACATTCCTGGTTTCAGTCAAATTGTCAAACCTCTGCATGATGTGACTCATAAAATGTGGGAAGCTTTCTCCTGCAGCGAAGCATGAAATGTAAACATCACACCCTGTGATGGGAAGTGTCCTTGGAGCCTTACTGATTCCTAGAGGCCTAGGCTGACAACAGTGAGCAACCCATGCACAGCTGTCAGGGGGTGGAATCTGCCGGCCCCCGGGGCGGACACAGCCCCAAGGGGGCTGACCCTGGCCAGCCCCCCTGGGTGGTACTCACAGGTTGTTTACCACAGGTAACCTATCTCTGCCTTACACATAACTTGTGGCCAATCTGTACTGTCCACTTCTGCCAGCCCCAGGCTGGCTGGAAACACCTCCTCTGAAGCACTATATAAGACGCTGCACTGCCCTAATAAAATTGTACTGATGTACTGATGCACAGATGCCTAGAAGCTGCTGTCTCGAGTCGTCAGTACCCCGATCTCACCTCTCGCCAGCCTCCGTATCCTAACAGTAAAAGAAACAATTTTGAGTGGGGACCTGAACAACAAGCAGCCTTTGATCAAATCAAACAAGAAGTAGTCCATGCAGTGAGCTTCGGACCTGTGCATACTAGTCCGGACCTTAAAAACATTCTGTACACGGCTGCCAGTGACAATGGTCCCACTTGGAGCCTTCGGCAGAGAGCTACAAATGAGACACGTGGTCGTCCACTTGGTTTCTGGGGACGTGGCTATAGAGGTTCAAGAGGCAAATTACACCCCAACAGAGAAAGAAATTGTAGCAGCTTATGAAGGAGTGAAAGCAGTTTCTGAAGTGATTGGAACTGTGTCACAGTTGCTTTTAGCTCCTAGACTGCCAATTCTAAACTGGATGTTCAAAGGCAAAGGTTCATCACTGCATCATGACACAGATGCTACCTGGTTTAAATGGATGGCTTTGATAACCCAAGAGCACAAATGGGTAATCTTGATCGACTTGGCGTGGTGGAGGTGATCACCAACTGGCCAGAAGGCACAGACTGTACCAAACCTCCAGAGGAGAAAATAACCCGTGCTAAAGAAGCTCCTCCCTATGGTGATCTCTCTGATCAGGAAAAGAACTATGCTTTGTTCACAGATGGTTCCTGTCGTCTTGTTGGGAGCAAGGGAGGATGGAAGTCAGCAGTCTGGATTCCTACCAGGAGAGTTACCGAAGTGAGAGATGGCGAAGGAGAATCCAGTCAGTTCGCTGTGGTAAAAGCTGTCCAACTTGCTCTTGGTGTGGCTGAACGTGAGAATTGGCCTATCCTTTACCTCTACACCGACTCATGGATGGTAGCCAATGCTCTATGGGGTTGTCTGAAAGACTGGAAGAAGAATGATTGGCAGAGGAAAGGAAAGCCTATTTGGTATGCTGATCTATGGCAGGACATTGCTGCACGACAGGAGAGAATTCCAGTGAAGGTCCGGCATGTAGAGGCACACATGCCCAAGAGCAGAGCCACTGAGGAACCCCAACACAAACATCAGGCAGACCAAGCTGCTAAGATTTCTCAAGTTGATGCAAACTCTGATCTTGACCTTGATTGGAAACACCGAGGTGAACTGTTCTTTGCTCAGTGGGCCCATGATTCATCTGGACAACAAGGCAGAGATGCAACATACCAATGGGCACGCGATAGGTCAATTGATTTGTTCATGGACGCTATCACCGAAGTCATCCATGAATGTGACATTTGTGCTGCTATTCAGCAGGTTAAGCGAATCAAGCCCTTGTGGTATGGTGAGAGATGGTCAAAGTACAAGTATGGTGAAGCCTGGCAGATTGACTACATCACTTTTCATCGATCTCGTTCTGGCAAGCAGTATGTGCTATCAATGGTAGAGGCCAGCACTGGATGGCTGGAAACCTGTCCAGTTCCACATGCTACTGCACGTAACACCATTCTTGGCTTGGAAAGACAGATCATGTGGAGACATGGAACTCCAGAGAAAATCAAGTCAGAAAATGGCACTCATTTCAAGAACAATCTTCTGAAAAACTGGGCCAAAGAGCACGGTATTGAGTGGATCTACCACATACTCTACTATGCACCAGCTTCAGAGAAGACTGAGTGCTACAACAGTTTGCTGAAAACCACTCTTAAAGCCATGGTTGGCGGAACTCTAAAATACTGGCACAGATATTTAGCACGAGCTACCTGGTTGGTAAATAGTAGAGGCTGAGTATACCTGCATAATCAGACTTGGTCGAAACAGTAGACTGTGATAAAGTTCCTGTTGTACATGAAAAGAATCTGTCAGGGAAAACTGTTTGGGTATTTTCTCCTTCAGGTGAAGGAAACCTGCCTGAGGGTTGGTGTCTGCTGAAGGTCCTGGTCGTATCTACTGGTTAATGTAGGAGAATGGTGAAATCCAGTGTAATATAACCTTAGCTGAGAGAGTTTAAAGTCAGAGTGTATAATACAAGCTGTTAGGAGTTTTCTGTTCTAGGTATAGAATCATAGAATCATAGAATCAACCAGGTTGGAAGAGACCTCCAAGATCATCCAGTCCAACCTGTCCCCCAGCCCTATCCAGTCAACTAGACCATGGCACCGAGTGCCTCATCCAGTCTTTTCTTGAAGACCTCCAGGGATGGTGCCTCCACCACCTCCCTGGGCAGCCCATTCCAATGCCAATCACTCTCTCTGTGAAGAACTTCCTCCTATCATCCAGCCTATACTTTCCCCAGCACAACTTGAGACTGTGTCCCCTTGTTCTATTGCTGGTTGCCTGGGAGAAGAGGCCAACCCCCACCTGGCTACAATGTCCCTTCAGGGACCCCTGAGCCTCCTCTTCTCTAGGCTAAACAGGCCCAGCTCCCTCAGCCTCACCTCATAGGGTTTGTCTTCCAGGGCTTTCACCAGCTTTGTTGCCCTTCTCTGGACACTTTCCAGCACCTCAACATCTCTCTTGAATTGAGGAGCCCAGAACTGGGCACAGTACTCAAGGTGTGGCCTGACCAGTGTTGAGTACAGGGGAAGAATAACCTCCCTTGTCCTACTGGCTACACTGTTCATGATGCAGGCCACTATCAGCGTTCAACAGTGAAAGAATCTACAAGAGACTCTACAGTACGTGAGCATGAAGCCAGCGTCACCTGGGAGTCCCTGTTCTCGTCTCATCTGTGAGAAGAGAAACTGTTCTGAGCTTTTGAATCACCTACATCTGAGATAGCCCAAATGAAGTGTGAACTGAACTTGTAATATTTGTTAGTGTAAATATTATTTTGGATTAGATCAGATAGTTCTCAGCAATACTCTGAATGAAGTAGACAGGGGTGGATTGTGCTAGTTTGAAGCAGGCTAGAATGTTTTGGTGAGAAGAACTAGATTACAGGCTGTGGCAAGAAAGCAGTGGTGATGTCTACTTCACTCACAGTCTTACTGAGAAGTATAGGAACAAGAAATAAAAACATTAGATAACACAGTTGGCACCACTGTCACTTGGGCTGCTTACTGAGCTGCATCTCTCTAACCTCACCCTCCATTTTGGGCTAATTCACTTTGCCTCCTAACCCTTTGGCTGAACCTCTATTCTTCCTTCGGACTGGGGTAAGGTTGAGAGGGGTAGGGGGAAAGGTGCAGGGGTGGTTGAGAGCCCCTCCTGGGGACTCAGGTTTCTGGGAGGGTAATTGTGTTTTTGTATTACCTTTTATCTTCTATGTTTCTGTATATAACTGTATATACTGTAAATATCTGGTGGTATATTGTGCTAGCTGTAAATATAAGCTTCATTCATATTTCCAGAGCCGTCTGAGTCTAGTCTGGGTGATTTCTAAAGTGTTTGGGGGCGGGGAACACCCAAACCATCACATTCACCTACCAATTTTTTGGCATATTGCAACTTTTCTTGTGTTAATGGCCACTGTTCAACCCAAACAGGATCATCCAAGAGCCAAGTAAGTGGCAATACCGGTGACTGCTTGGCAGTGGCTGTCACTGAATAGGATGCTTGTCTGTGGTAAGGATAGCACCCATCTGATCTAGTATATCCTGGCCAATTAACATCTGTAAATTTCCTTGTAAAGGCATGACATACACAAAGGTGACAGCATTAGGCTCTTTTTCCGATTGTACAGCTACTGGCTTTGTCCTAATCCTTGTGCTTGAGCCACCTCCTACTCCCACTGTCCCCGAGGCTGGTGTTTGTAAAGGACAATTAGTGGGCCATTACTTTTGACTAACAATGGATACATCTGCTCCTGTATCTAGCATTGCTACTAGATGGATAGTTTCACAATTCTGCATGACAGTAACAGCAATTGTAGGACACTGAGTCAGTGACCTGGTAAAGCAAACTGTTGGTCCTGTGGAACTGAAACCTCCAACCCTCAGGATTTTTGTCACACTGGGTTGTTCATTTTTCAGCAGGGACAGTAAGAGGTGAATTGTGAGTATAAGCTATTATCTGAATGTCCCCTTTATAGTCTGAATCAATAACACCCAGGATCACTATCAGTCCTCTTAGACCTGATGATGATTGTCTTAGCAGCAAACCACTAATTCTTTTTTT
>NW_026974598.1:0-57434 GCF_015220805.1 Pogoniulus pusillus
TTCCTACATTCTATCCTAAATTGTTTTCATAACTTTGCACAGACCTAAATTTTAATACACAGTGATTTGGGGCAGCAAGAGTTCATAAATATTAATTTTAATAAATTATATTTTTATATGAAATTTATATCGCCTCAAATTAATTTCTCACCTCTGCCAAATAGGCATAGGTACAGAAATCCCCCTCCACAACACTGAGGTAAAGGATGAGAAACATATGAGGGAGAGGAAAGAAAAGAAACAACAGCCATTATTTAATAGTGGTGGACAAGCTGAAAAGCCTGGGGGCTGGGTGGGATGGAGGGCCGAGGCAAAAGCGGCAAAATCTGCTACTGAGAATGCCAGCCCTCCCTCTCCCCCCCCCCCCCCGCCCTCCGCCTACAGAGCGGCTTGTGGGGCCCGTTCCCCCGCCTCCTTCCTCCCTCCTTATCTCTTTGCAGGTTTTGTTGAAGCAGTAGAGTTCTTGGAACTACTTGGACTGGAAAATTACTGAGCCCACAGTCAGACCTCAAAAGATTGACTTACACACAGACTTGAAAACACTGACAGATGTTAAAAAGTTTATGGATGATGTTCAGTGAGTTCGAAAAGATAGTGAGAATAACCGATGAGGACTTAGAACCATTGCTGCCTCTGTTGCAGGGCATGGACGCGCACAGGCGCATCTCCTTAACCACCCAACAGCAGCTGGCAGTCAAGACGATAGCCAATAAATTCCTGACTGGTGTATCCACCCGTCGCCTTACCGATCAATCCCTAGTGCTTCTATGTGTCAGTAGGCAGCGACATCCTTTTGCACTCATTGCTCAGTGGGAAAAAGAAGAGAGGGAAATTACCAAGGGTAGGAGATGCCAGTGCCACTGACAATGAGTGGAAAATCATAGAATGGGTTCTCTTATCCAAAGAACACCGTACAGACCCGTGCAGAGGCACTTGCTGAACTGATTAAAAGGGGTAGGCTTAGAGTCACTGAAATTGATGGAAAGGAGTCAGATATGATTTGTGTACCACTGACCAGTGATCAGCTGGACTGGTGCCTCTATGACTCTGCACCATTACAGGACCCTGTTGGGGTTTACAGGGAAGATAAGTAATGCTTATCCAGCTGGAAGGACCTGGCAGGTAGGTAAAGACATACAGTGGTTTAGAATTCCAAAATTAAGCCTCATACCTGTACCCAGACAGACAGTATACACAGACACGAGAAGGAGTAAAAGGAAAGCAGTATGTAGATGGCATAACAGTGGTCGATGGCATCATCACCTTATGATGTCGTTGCTAGAATTGAAGATTCATTGCTAAAAGCACCAAAAAAGGAAAGACTAGCACAGTTGTTACGAGAACTCAAGACATCGCCTCTCTCAGCGAGAGCATGAGCACTCTGTAATTCACATGAGAAGCCACCTGCTAGATTCTAGATTAGGAGAAGGGAACAATAGAGCTGATAAACTAGCAAGCGCCAGTCAGCTCGTTCCCTCAGTAAATGTGTTCAACCAGATCAAGACAGCCCTGTATTCTTGAAAACTTTTTTGATAGTAACATATTTTGGAGTTTAGGAGCTTACTGGAGAAGCTGTTAATTGCAATGGGATGAGTTTTGAGATGATTTTAGTAGCATGGTGAGACACCTGACTGGAGCGGAGTGTGTTTATGTGATGTTTTGGGTGTTCCCCACCCCCCCCACACACTTTATGAATCACCCAGACTACTCAGTCGGCTCTGGAAATACGAATGAAGCTATTTATTTACAGCTGGCACAATATACAAGCAGATATTTACAGCATATACAGTTATATACAGAAATATACAAGGTAAAAGGTAATACAGAAACACAAGTCCCCTCTCAGAAACCTAAGGAAGAATACAGGTTTGGCCAAGAGGTTAAGAAAGCAAAGTGGGTTAGGCCAAATGGAAGGTGAGATTAGGGAGTAAGATGTTGCTGTGCTAGTTAGAAGCAAGCTAGAATGTTTTGGTAAAAGAACTAGATAACGGGCAGTGAAATGAAAACAATTGATGTCAACTTCCCTCACAGTCTCACTGAGAGCTCTGGGAAGAAGAAGTAAACATCCTCCATTTTGTCTCTCTCTTGCCTTTGCCTTCAGACCTGGTCACATCTCATTAACCCTGCTCCTACTAACCTAGCTCCCTAACCTCTTGGCCGCACCTCTCTTCTTCCTGAGAACTGGGGTAAGGTTGAGAGGGGCCGGGGGAGGTGTTGGGGTGGTTTGAAAGCCCCTCCTGGGGACTCAGGTTTCTGGGAGGGGAGTTGTGCTTTTGTATTGTTTATCCTTTGTATATTTCTGTATATAATTGTATATAACTGTATATATTGTAAATAGCTGCTTGTAAATTCTGCTAGCTATAAATAAATTGCTTCATCTATATTCCCAGGGTCCGTCTGAGTTAGCTGGGGCAAATCCAAAGTGTGGGGGGGCGGGTAAGAGCCCAAACCATCACAGTTGCTCAGCCAGCAGCCCAAGCAAGAGTGAGAGAAAATGGCAAGAGTGTTATCTAATGTTTTCATTTCTTCTTCAGCAAGACTGTGAGGGAAGTAGATATCACCATTGTTTTCCTTTCACAGCCTGTAATATGGTTCTTCTCGACAAAACATTCTAGCTAGCTTCAAACTAGCGCAATCCAACCCTGTCTACTTCACTCAGAGTATTGCTGAGATCTGATCTAATCTAAACTAATGGATATTACAAGTTCAGTTCACACTTCATTCCGACTATCTCAGATGTAGGTGATTCAAAAGCTCAGAAGAGTTTGTCTCCTCACAGATGAGACGAGAACAAGGACTCCCAAGTGACGTTGGGTTCGTGCTCACGTACTGTAGATTCTCTCGCAGATTCTTTCATACTCCGATGGTACCTAGCACAGAAACTCCTAACAGCTTGTATTATACACTCTGAATTTAGACTCTCTCAGCTAAAGTTAGATTTCTCTGTGGAATACACTGGATTTCACCATTCTCCTGCATTACCCAGTAGGTGTGACCAGGACCTTCAGCAGACACCACCCCTCGGACAGGTTTCCCCTCGCCCGAAGGAGAAAACACCCAAACAGTTTTCCCTAACAGATTCTTTTCACATACAACAGGAACTTCATCACCATCTACTGTTTGGATCAAGTCTGATTGCGCAGGTCCTGCTCTGTTTACTGAACCTCTACTATTTGCCAACCAGTTAGCTTGTGCTAAATGTTTGTCCCTGTTTTTCAGAGTTCCACCCCCCATGGCTTTTAGGGTGGTTTTCAGGAAACTGTTGTAGCACTCAATCTTCCCTGAAGCTGGTGCATAGTAGGGTATGTGGCAGATTCACTCAATACCATGCTCTTTGGCCCAGTTTTTCACTAGATTGTTCTTGAAATGGGTGCCATTGTCTGACTCGATTCTCTCTGGAGTTCCATGTCTCCACATGATCTGTCTCTCCAAGCCAAGAATGGTGTTATGTGCAGTAGCATGTGGAACTGGATAGGTGTGATGGTTTGGGCATTAACCCGCCCCCCCACACTTTGTGAAGTGCCCCAGCTAACTCAGACGGCCTCTGGGAATATAAATGAAGCAATTTATTTTACAGCAGCAAATATACAAGCAGCTATATGCAATATATACAGTTATATACTTGTGCTAGTTAGAAGCAAGCTAGAATGTTTTGGTAAAAGAACTAGATAACGGGCAATGGAATGAAAACATGGTGTCTTCTTCTCTCACAGTCACGCTGAGAACTCTGAGAAGAAGAAGTAAACTTTCTCCATTTTGTTTTTCACTCTTGCTTTTGCCTTAGACCGAGACACATCTTTCTAACATCACTGCTTTCTAACCCTGCTCCCTAACCTCTTGGCTGCACCTCTCTTCTTTCTGAGAACTGGGGTAAGGTCGAGAGGGGCCGGGGGAGGTGTTGGGGTGGTTTGAGAGCCCCTCCTGGGGACTCAGGTTTCTGGGAGGGGAGTTGTGCTTTTGTATTGTTTATCCTTTGTATATTTCTGTATATAATTGTATATAACTGTATATATTGTAAATAGCTGCTTGTAAATTCTGCTAGCTGTAAATAAATTGCTTCATCTATATTCCCAGGGTCCGTCTGAGTTAGCTGGGGCAAATACATAGTGTGGGAGGGGCAGGGTAACCCCCAAACCATCACAATACAGAAAAATACAAAGGATAAACAATACAAAAGCACAACTCCCCTCCCAGAAACCTGAGTCCCCAGGAGGGGCTCTCAAACCACCCCAACACCTTCCCTTGCCCTCTCAACCTTACCCCAGTTCTCAGAAAGAAGATAGGTGCAGTCAAGAGGTTAGGGAGCAAGGTTAGTGGCAGCAAGGTTAATGAGATGTAGCTTCGTCATAGCCCAGAAGCAAAGTGAGAGACAAAATAGAGAATGTTATACTTATTCCCAGAGTTCTCAGCATGAGTCTGAGCGAAGAGACACAACCATGTTTACTTTTTCACTGCCCATTATCTACTTCTTTTACCAAAACATTCCAGCTTGCTTCAAACTAGCACAATAGGTTTCCAGCCATCCGGTGCTGGCCTCTACCATCGTTAGCACATACTGCTTGCCAGAACGAGATCGAGGTAAAGTGATGTAGTCAATCTGCCAGGCTTCACGATACTTGTACTTTGACCATCTCTCACCATACTATAAGGGCTTGATTCGCTTCGCCTGCTTAATAGCAGCACAAATGTCACAGTCATAGATGACTTGGGTGATAGCGCCCATGGACAAGTCAATTGACCTATCACGTGCCCATCGGTATGTTGCATCTCTGCCTTGGTGTCCAGATAAATCATGGGCCCACCGAGCTAAGAACAGTTCACCTCGGTGTTTCCAATCAAGGTCAAAATCAAGATCAGAGCTGGTATCAACTTGAGAAATCTTAGCAGCTTGGTCTGCCTGCTGGTTGTGGTGATGTTCCTCAGTAGCTCTGTTCTTAGGCATGTGTGTGTCTACGTGCCGCACCTTCACTGGAATTCTCTCCGGCCGTGCATCAATGTCCTGCCATAGATCAGCACACCAAATAGGCTTTCCTTTCCTCTGCCAATCATTTTTCTTCCAGTCCTTCAGCCAACCCCATAAAGCATTGGCTACCATCCACGAGTCGGTGTAGAGGTAAAGGATAGGCCAATTCTCACGTTCAGCCACATCAAGAGCAAGTTGGACAGCTTTTACCTCAGCGAACTGACTGGATTCTCCTTCTCCATCTCTCGCTTCGGTAACTCTCCTGGTAGGACTCCAGACTGCTGACTTCCATATTCGCTTGTTCCCAACAAGACGACAGGAACCATCTGTGAACAAAGCATAGTTCTTTTCCTGATCAGAGAGATCACCAAAGGGAGGAGCTTCCTCAGCATGAGTTATTTTCTCCTCTGGAGGTTTGGAACAGTCTGTGCCTTCCGGCCAGTTGGTGATCACCTCCACCAGACCAGGTGGATCAAGATTACCCATTCGTGCTCGTTGGGTTATCAAAGCCATCCATTTAGACCAAGTTGCATCTGTGTCATGATGTGGTGATGAACCTTTGCCTTTGAACATCCAGTTTAGAACTGTCAGTCTAGGAGCTAACAGCAATTGTGACTCAGTACCAATCACTTCAGAAGCTGCTTTCACTCCTTCATAGGCTGCTAGTATCTCTTTCTCTGTTGCAGTGTAATTTTTCTCTGAACCACTGTAGGCACGTCCCCAGAAACCAAGTGGACGACCACGTGTCTCATTTGGAGCTCTCTGCCAAAGGCTCCAAGTTGGACCATTGTCACTGGTAGCCGTGTACAGAATGTTCTTAATGTCCAGACCACATTGCACAGGTCCGAAGCCCACTGCATGGACTATTTCTTGTTTAATCTGATCAAAGGGTGCTTGTTGTTCAAGTCCCCACTCGAAATTGTTTCTTTTACGAGTCACATCATGCAGAGGTTTGACAATTTGACTGAAACCACGAATGTGTAGTCTCCAAAATCCCACCACACCAAGAAAAGAAAGTGTGTCCTTCTTATTGGTGGGAACTGCCATGGTAGAGACTTTGTTAATCACATCCTGAGGAATGTGACGGCGCCCATCCTGCCACCGCACTCCCAGAAACTGAATTTCTCTGGCGGGTCCTTTGACCTTGTCTCTCTTAATGGCAAAACCTGCTTGCAACAGAATGTTTTTTTACCTTTCTTGAAGACTTCCTCAGCAGTTTGGCCCCACACAATGATGTCGTCGATGAATTGGATGTGCTCTGGAGCTTTACATTTCTCCAGTGCATTGTGGATGACTGACAGATCGTTGAGCTGTGTTTCCACACCTGAGGCAAACGGTTGAACTGGTACTGGATTCCTCTCCAGGTGAATGCAAACTGAGGCCTGCACTCCTTTGCAATGGGAGTAGAAAAGAAAGCATTAGCAATGTCTGTGGTAGCATACCATTTAACCTCCTTTGATTCCAGCTCGTACTAGAGTTCCAGCTTGTCCGGCACAGCTGCGCTCATGGGTTGAGTCTCCTCGTTGAGGGCACGAAAATCAGCTGTCAGCCTCCAGTCTCCTTTAGGTTTGCGCACAGGCCAGATGGGACTGTTGAAAGGTGAATGAGCTTTCTCGATGACAGCCTGATCCTCCAGTTGACGAATCAGCTGATGAATGGGCAACAAAGAGTCACGGTTAGTTCTGTACTGCCTATGATGAACAGTTTGAGTTGCAATTGGCACTTCCAGGTCCTCTATGTCATGATGTCCCACAACTGCAGATTCATCAGAAAGTTCAGGTCTAATGGACAATTTCAATTTATCATCCTCAATCTCTACAGATGCTATTCCAAAAGCCCATTTATGACCCTTAGGATCTTTGAAACAACCTTGTCTCAAAAAGTCAATTCCCAAAATGCAAGGCGCATCAGGACCAGTTACAATAGTATGTGTCTTCCACTCTTTACCAGTTAAACTGATCTCAGCCTCTATCTTAGTTAACTCTTGAGATCCACCAGTGATTCCAAAAATAGAAATGGACTCTGTCCCTTTGCAATTAGATGGCAATAAAGTACACTGAGTACCTGTGTCAACTAAAGCCCTGTATTTCCGAACTCTTGAACTGCCAGGCCACCTAATGAATACATTCCAATAGATTCGGTTCTCTCCACTATCCCTTTCCTCCTCCTGGCTGGAGGCAGGGCACCCCTAATGCTGAACATGGCATGTAGGGTGTACACAGTGATTGGTGTTGTTGTGAGAGGAACTGCAACTGTTGGAACAATTGCAGTTGCTCTCAGGAGCTGAAGAAGTGACAGCTACTTTCCTGACATTATTGCCTCTGTTTCTGCCACTCTGCAGATCCCTGACCCTCTTTGAAAGAGCTGAAGTAGGTTTACCATCCCATTTGTTCATGTTCTCCCCATATGTGTCACGCAGAAGTATCCACAGTGACGCACGTGATTGCTGATGTCTGGGTGGAATTTGTCTCCTCCTGGGCTGGAATTGCCTTGCAGGAGGTGGGCGTCTGTTCCTGACTGCAGAAACATGCACCCATTCAGATGGTGCAGGAATGGTATCCTTTACCAGATTGGAAATTGAGGTTTTAAGGTCCTCCTTCAGTTCTTTCATGCTGTCTTTAATGCCATCTCTAATACCATCTTTAAGCTCTGTAGTCATAGTCTTTATGGCACAGATTATACCAGAATGTGACAAGCTGTCCTCTATCTGCCTGAGCTGGTCAGTGAATTCACCAACAGTGAAAGATCTTCCATTATCACTCCTTGCTAGAAACTTACTGGCCAAGATGTTAGCATAGGATGAAGGAGCAAGCTTAATAAGCTTCTTCATGAGACCTGTTCCAAGAGGAATGTCATCAGGCTCATGTGTGCCATGATCTCCTGTGATGGTTTGGGCTCTTTCCCACCCCCCCATACTTTTGGAATTGCCCCAGCTAACTCAGACGGCCTGTGGGAATATAAATGAAGCTATTGTACAGCAGCAAATATACAAGCAGCTATTTACAATACATACAGTTATATATAGAGAAATATAAAAAGGATAAACAATACAGAAGCACAACTCCCCTCCCAGAAACCTGAGTCCCCAGGAGGGGCTCTCAAACCACCCCAACACCTCCCCTTGCCCTCTCAACCTTACCCCAATTCTCAGAAAGAAGAGAGGTGCAGCCAAGATGTTAGGGAGCGAGGTTAGTGGGAGCAAGGTTAATGAGATGTGACTAGGTCTGAAGGCAAAGGCAGAATGAAAGACAAAATGGAGAATGTTTTACTTCTTCTTCCCAGAGTTCTCAGCATGACTGTGAGCGGAGAGACACAATTGTTTTTCATTTCACTGCCCATTATCTAGTTCTTTTACCAAAACATTCTAGCTTGCTTCAAACTATCACATCTCCATAAAGCACTTCCTTCACAGCAAATTCCTTCAGAAGCTTAATTTCCTGCTCAATGGTGTTCCACTTCTTGGCAGCCCATGGCAGATCATCTCGGGAAGGATATCTCATAGCCACAGCCAAAAGAAGGCGTGTCCACAAGCTAACCTTACTGTGGTGGAACATAGTTTATGGGAATTTATGGGGAAAAACATGCAAGGCCGATTTGTAAAGGAAATTAAATGATTTATTACTAAAACACTAAAATCCCCTTCCCCAAAACTTATTCATAACTATCCCACGTAAGTTCTTGGTTCGCGGTTGCAGATTAAAATAGAAAATGACAAAAATGAAGAGACAGTCTGTGATTTTAAGAGAGTTCATTTGAGTCTTGAGAGATTACTCAGTTTCTAGATAAAAAGTTCATCAGTTACTCACTGTCCAAAGCAGTTCAGTAGGGTTTTGAAATATTATGAAGTTCAGGGCGTTGTCTGAGCCTTCTGCCGGTTTAGGCCGAGGTGGGCCCTGGCTTCCGAGGCTTACGGTAATCAGGCGCTGCCGAGTTCGTGCTGAGCTGGCCATAATTCTTAATGCTGCGGTGCGAATGCCGAGCGATGCATGTGCAGACAGGGTGTCATTCAGAAGGCGTGCAGGGTTGAGAGCGAGAGGGTCTCAAGGTGCAGAGTAGGTAGGGTAGGTGCTCGACTAAAGCAAATGCAGCATTTTATAGTGTTTCAAGAGAGGTGTGTTTAGCCAGTTCATGTGATTTTACGTTAATATTTCAGATTGGTACAAAATTATAATCAATTCATACAATTGGACAATTCTTACCATAAACAACATACAGGACCACCCAGGGGTCAGCCCCTAACAAGTGTCCAGCGGGCTATGGGAACCAAGGTCTTTTGGCTCAAAACAGAGCTAATGTTTACCTTTTACCCCTCAGAAGGGGGAATCTTCTCAGAGGCCCTGTAGCTACTGAGTAGCAGATAGGAAATATTGTTTTGGTTTTTGCAATGTCTTGGCCTTCATGTGAGTCACTGTCTTGTATATAACTGAGGCCTGCAAAAGGGCTCTGCTAGCTTCCATGACACCAAGAGGACTTTCCAGGTATTTGTCCACTCCACTCTCCTTGGTGAGTGGTCCCAGCTGCTTGGCAGACTTGTCTCCTACCTGCAGGGCATTAGCACCAATGCTACGGCATCTCACTAGCCAGCTTAGGATTGGCTCACCTGATTCCCTTGAGTATTCCTTTCTAACTTCCCTGACCTCTCTGAGTGGATCATTGGAGCCTTGGATGTCATCGTCCTCCTCTTCCTCCTGTTGATCTGGTGGTCCCTGGCCTAACAGAACCTTCCTCATAGCACTCCTAAACTCATTGGAACCATCCTCTTTCTTGGCAGCCAACCTCACAACGCTCTTCTCATTTGAGTATTGGGATCTCAGCACATTTGCGAGGTCTCGCAGACTAACTGCCTCCTCTTCCTCCTCTTGCTGATCACCAGAGGTCCCCTCTCTTACATCCTCCTGTGAACCACACTGTGTCTTGGCTTTTGACTTAGCAGGTGTGTCACGGAAGATAGTTTGGGGGGATTAGGGGAAAATATGCGAAGGCTCACTTGTAAATTTCAAGTGATTTATTGCTCAAACACGGAGATCCCCCTCCGGAACTAAATTCCCCACGTGAATTCTTTTTGATCTGAGGTTGTAGAATAACATTTCAGAAAATAGCAAATGAAAGAGAGCCTGTGATTTCTTTAGAGTTCTTTTGAGTCTTTAAAGTTATTCAGTCTTTAGGTAGAAGAGTCTTTTCTTTGATTTACTCACTGTTCCGCAGTTCAATTCAGCAAAGTTCGAAGTTTTGGGCGGTGTCCCTCTGTTTGTCAGGATCAGGCCTAAACGGGCTTTAGGTCTCTGCAGGCCCCTCATCGGGCAGGGCCAATCAGGAACGAAGCAGGCAGCAAGCAGGCATAGAGCCGAGAGCAGAGAGCGAGGGCGAGCGAGCTAGCGAGCGAGCTCCCAATCCAGGAAGGCACACCATTTTTATAATGTTTTCAAAGAGTTGTATCCCACCAGTCCAGGCTATTTTACGTTATTCTTACAGATTGGCACAAAGTTATAATCAATCCATACAATTGGAGAATTTTACCAAAACAATTTCTAAGACCACCCCAAGTTCGGCCCACACCAGGTGTTGAGTGGGCATGAGAACTGCTGTTCCCCCTAACCAAAACAGTGGCCATTGTTTACCTTTTATCTCAACTAGGGAGAGACTTTCTCATGGGACTGAAGGATTGTTTTGGTTTTGCGATGCTCCTGGCATTAATGTGAGACACTATAACTTTCACAACAGGGAGGCCTGCTAAGGGCTTCTGCTACTCTCCATGACATACTCCACCCCCTGGCTCACATTAAGCCAAAAATCAGAAAACAAAAACAAAATACAAGTATTCTTAACTATTATACATATATGAACAGTATACTAATACATAAACATAACTATAACCTAAGTCAATCTAAGACAGATTAATCCTACATGCCCACCCCCTGAATAACATACAGCTTTATTGAATATTTACAAAGCAAGAAAACCTGGTATATGCAAAAGCAATTCAGAAGTCTGGGAGAATCCATCGTACACTGATGCGATGAGTTTTCCCACTTACATCAGTTGCTTCCCCTGCATACAACCCATTTGGTTTTGACAGGGTCATAGGCACAACTCCAATTGAAGGTAAGTTTATCATTACTGGTTGTCCCACCTGTAACCTGTGTAGTGATTGTTGAAGGTGTTGAGATTTATCTGGTGGATGATTGACATTCTCCACTGGCTTGTTAGGATAAAATGCTCTTATTTTAGGACTACCATAGTTACCCCATCGGTTATTCAAGATGAAAACTGCATATGGCAAACGTTTATCCCAGTTACCTTTGGACACAATGGCATGTTTCTTAATCAGAGCATTTGTTCTCTCTACAATACCACTAGCTTGAGGATAGTAGGGAGTGTGGAATACCCATGTGACTCCCTAACCCTTAGCCCAGTCTTGTACAGATGATGCTGTAAAGTGAGATCCATTATCACTTTGAATGTATTCTGGCATTGGCAAGAAACTAAACCACTGCTTTAAAGCCTCAATAGTCTGAGCTCCTGTGGCAGCACTAGTTGCTGTAGCCATGACTAATCCTGAAACCACTTCCACCCCCACCAGTATGTATTTCTTCCCGTGTGAGGGTTTAAAGGGTCCCACATAGTCAACTTGCCATGCGCTCCATAATTTCTTGTCCTCTCTGATGTGTTGTGCTGGTGCTAGGTTGGGGTGATTGGCTTTAAGCCTGATTTTACACTGTGGACAAGCTGAAATGATTTCCTCACAGGTGGTCATAGAAATTGGCCATCCTCTGGATCTACATTCGTAGTAGAGGTCTGCCTTTCCTGAATGGCCTCTTTTAATGTGTAGCCATTCAGCTAATCTCCACCACTCATCTTTCTCATCATCAACTATGTTTATTCTTGCCAGAAAATCTGCCTGATCATTCCAGGCTGCAGCTGGGGTTTGCTGTTTGGAATGCCCTTTAACCCAACCAACTTTAAGGGATCTGGATCGGCCTATCTCTAATAGTCTTTTCCAGTCATCAGCCCTCCAAACTTCCACATTTGAAACCTTCCACTGATTTGCTTCCCACTGGCAAATCCACTCAGTGGCGCCTTTGAATGTGGAGTAGGAATCGGTGTAAATGGTTGTTGCTCTGTGCTCTGCTGCTAGCATGAGAGCACGCAGTTCCCCTGCCTGTGCACTGCCATCACCCTCTTCAGTGATGGTTTGGCCTGTAGCAATCTCCAAGGCAGCGGCTTTGTAATGCCACTTTGACCCCACCCTCCAAGAGGATGCATCTGTGAACCACACTCCTGACTTATCAGAGTCTGCGGTCATCTCTGGGGCCACCTGAATAGGAGAAGGCTTATATGGCTGACCAAGTAGTGCTTTGTCAGGGTTGATGGGCTGCTGTAATTTGTATACCTTTGTAGGTCCTTCTCTCAGCGGCATAAGCTGTGAGATTCCCTCTAGGTAAGCGTACCACTTTCTTACAGTGGCCTTTTGGGCAATTCCTTCTGGTGGAGGAGATCCTTTAAGGATCGATTTTGGCAGTGGAAAAGGGGCCTTGCACTACAATGTCTTATGTAGTGCGAAGCTTTTCTGCCTCTTTGACAGCTCGGGTTAGGGAAAGGAGTCCCTTTTCCCATTCCGAGTATCGTGTCTCGGTCTCTTTGAATGCTGTTGAGGTCCTCTCTGAAAAATTCCATAGTATGAGGCATTCACGGAAAAACCCCATTCAGCCCTCAGGGCGTCTTTTGGGTGCAAGGGCCCCAACCTCTGATAGGCTTTTAGTTCATCTTTGAGAACTCTCAGGCTCTCAGAATGTCGCGGAGTCCAATCCCAAACTTTGTGCTTCTTAAGCAAATCATACAGAGGACAAGCAATTACAGAGAAACCTGGGATGTGTTTCCTCCAGTAACCCAAAGTACCCAACAATTGTTGCAGCTCCTTTCTGTTTTGGGGTATTTGGCCCTTTTCAATTTCTTGAAGGGTGTCCTCTGGCACAGACACTGCACCTACTACCCACCAGGATCCTAAAAATTTAACCTCCTGGCTTGGACCTTGGCACTTTTCCTTTGGAATAGTTAGTCCTTTATCAGTTAACAGTTTTTGAATGTTCTCAGCTACTGTAGCAACTTGTTCTTTGTCATTCCCTCCCACCAAGATGTCATCAATGTAATGATACACCTTAACATCTTTAGGAAGCTGAACAGTGTCAAGCAAAGCTGCAAGTGTGTTGTGTGCAATAGTTGTACTGAGTTTGTACCCTTGTGGGAGACTGTTGAATGTGTATTGAATACCTTGCCAAGTGAATGCAAACTGCGGTTTGTCCTCTTCTCTTAGTGGTACCATGAAAAACATGTCCTTCATGTCCAGGGTTGCCATCCAGGCATGAGAAGCTGCTTGGATCGCTAGCCTGCCTGCCTCACTCCTGCCCCGATGACCTCTCACTCCTGATCGGCCCTGCCTGACGAAGGGGCCGCAGAGGCCCTAAAGCCCGCTTAGGCCCAATCCTGACGAACAAAGGGACACAGCCCAAAACTTCAAACTTTGCTGAATTGAACTGCGGAACAGTGAGTAAATCAAAGAAAAGACTCTTCTACCTAAAGACTGAGTAACTTTAAAGACTCAAAAGAACTCTAAGGAAATCACAGACTTTCTTTTATTTGCTATTTTCTGGAATGTTATTCTACAACCTCAGATCAAAAGAATTCATGTGGGGAATTTAGTTCGGGAGGGGGATCTCTGTGTTTGAGCAATAAATCACTTGAAAATTACAAGTGAGCCTTCGCGTATTTTCCCACAACCTCCCAAACTACCTTCCGTGACAAGGTGTCAAAAGGGCCTGCGCAGCAACAGACTTTGACGTGTCTGCTGGAGGGTTTGAATCATTGGGGGTCTGACCTGGAGTCTGTGAGTTCAGATCTGCCTTAGATCTAACAGAATTTTGGTCTGCTGGCTGGGAATTCGAACTGGCTGAGCTGGTGTTATTAGTATTAGTGGGATTATTTGCCTGTGCTTCTGGGATGCCTGCCAAACCTGGCAGATTGTTTTTGTTTACATTCCCGCTGGGAACATTGGCAGATTTTCCATAATCTGGAGAGGGGGGTATAGTAGCTGGTGGTTGAGACGCATTGTTTATATTTGGTTGCTGCAAAATTGTCCCTGGTTGTGCCCCTGTATTTTGCTGGGAAAGAGACTGCATTTGTGACACTGTACCATTTGCTTTCGACACAGAATTTTTCCTAGTTTTTGCAGGTACTAGTTTTGAATTTTTCACACATAATGCCAAAATTAATATGAAAATTAAAACTATAAGAGCCAGGATAATACACACCAATCCTTCCACAGTTTGTTTTGTGTAAAAATCGTTGCAGGGATTTGGCATCTCAGTTTGGGGTTGAATTACCCTCATGAGGGCTGTATTTTGATTGCTTGTAATATTATTGATAAGTGCCCCTGTAATGTTACTAGTAATATTTTCAGTGACATTAAAACCAGCATAAACAAGAATAAAATCACCCCAAGACCAAAAAATGCTTGAAAGTTTAGCTTTGACCTTCTTAAAAACTACATGAAGCAAGAAATAACCAATTTGGTCTTTGATCCAATTGTACACAAAGAAACAGCAAACAGGCCACACAATAGCCCTCACCAAGTACAATAGCTGCTTTATTAGCTTCATTTTGATTCCCAGAGTTAATTAACAGTCACTCAAATGACTTTAGCCCCACGTTGGGAAAGCCAAATAAAAGACGTGGTGGTTTGGCTGTAACCCGCCCCCCCACACTTTAGAAATTGTTCCAGCGAACTCAGACGGACTCTGGGAATATAAATGAAAGCTATTTATTTACAGCAGCACAATATACAAGCAGATATTTACAATATATATAGTTATATACAGAAATATACAAAGGATAAACAATACAGAAGAACAACTCCCCTCCCAGAAACCTGAGTCCCCGGGAGGGCCTCTCAAACCACCCCAACACCTCCCCCTGCCCCTCTCAACCTTACCCCAAATCCTGAGAAAGAATAGAGGTGCAGCCAAGAGGTTAAGAAGGAAGGTTAGTGGCAGCGAGGTTAATGAGATGTTGCTCAGTGTGAAGCCAAAAGCAGAGTGAGACAAAATGGAGAATGTCATCTAATGTTTACTTCTTGTTCCCATACTTCTCAGAGGGACTATGAGAGAAGAGGTACAACGATGTTTTCCTTTCATAGTCAATTATTTACTTTCTCTCACCAAAACATTCTAGCCTGCTTCAAACTAGCACACCTGCCATAGATCAGCACACCAAATAGGCTTTCCTTTCCTCTGCCACCATTCTTCTTCCAGTCCTTCAGCCAACCCCATAGAGCATTGGCTACCATCCATGAGTCGGTGTAGAGGTAAAGGATAGGCAAATTCTCACATTCAGCCACATCAAGAGCAAGTTGAACAGCTTTTACTTCAGCGAACTGACTGGATTCTCCTTCTCCATCTCTCGCTTCAGTAACTCTCCTGGTAGGACTCCAGATTGCTGACTTCCATATTCGCTTGTTCCCAACAAGATGACAGGAACCATCTGTGCACAAAGCATAGTTCTTTTCCTGATCAGAGAGATCACCATAGGGAGGAGCTTCCTCAGCACGAGTTATTTTCTCCTCTGGAGGTTTGGTACAGTCTGTGCCTTCCGGCCAGTTGGTGATCACCTCCACCAGACCAGGTCGATCAAGATTACCCATTCGTGCTCATTGGGTTATTAAAGCCATCCATTTAGACCAGGTTGCATCTGTGGCATGATGCGGTGATGAACATTTGCCTGTCTACAACTACCTGAAGGGGCATTGTAGCCAGGTGGGGGGTGGCCTCTTCTCCCAGGTAACCAGCAGTAGAACAAGGGGACACAGTCTCAAGTTGTGCCAGTGTAGGTATAGGCTGGATATTAGGAAGAAGTTCACAGAGAGAGTGATTTCCCATTGGAATGGGCTGCCCAGGGAGGTGGTGGAGGCACCGTTCCTGGGGGTCTTCAAGAAAAGACTGGATGAGGCACTTAGTGCCATGGTCTAGTTGATTGGATAGGGCTGGGTGATAGGTTGGACTGGATGAGCTTGGAGGTCTCTTCCAACCTGGTTGATTCTATGATTCTATGATTCTTTGAACATCCAGTTTAGAACTGGCAATCTAGGAGCTAAAAGCAACTGTGACTCAGTTCAAATCACTTCAGAAGCTGCTTTTACTCCTTCATAAGCAGCTTGTATCTCATCCTCTGTTGGGGTGTAATTTGCCTCAGAAACCAAGTGGATGACCACGTGTCTCATTTGGAGCTCTCTGCCGAAGGCTCCAAGTTGGACCATTGTCACTGGCAGCCGTATACAGAATGTTTTTATGTCCAGAACAGATCGCACAGGTCCCAAGCCCACTGCATGGACTACTTCTCGCTTGATTTGAGCAAAGGCTGCTTGCTGTTCAGGTCCCCACTCGAAATTGTTTCTCTTACGAGTCACATCATGCAGAGGTTTGACAATTTGACTGAAACTAGGAATGTGTAATCTCCAAAATCCCACTGCACCCAAGAAAGATAGAGTGTCCTTCTTATTGGTGGGAACTGCCATGGTGGAGACTTTGTTGATCCCATCCTGTGGAATGTGACGGCGACCATCCTGCCACCGCACTCCCAGAAACTGAATTTCTCTGGCAGGTCCTTTGACCTTGTCTCTCTTAATGGCAAAACCTGCTTGCAACAGAATGTTTTGTTACCTTTCTTGAAGACTTCCTCAGCAGTTTGGCCCCACACAATGATGTCGTCGATGAACTGTATGTGCTCTGGAGTTCCAGCATGTCCGGCACAGCTGCGCTCATGGGTGGAGTCACCTCGTTGAGGGCACGAAAATCAACTGTCAGCCTCCAGTCTCCTTTAGGTTTGCGCACAGGCCAGATGGGACTGTTGAAAGGTGAATGAGCTTTCTCGATGACAGCCTGACTCTCCAGTTGACGAATCAGCTGATGAATGGGCAACAAAGAGTCACGGTTAGTTCTGTACTGCCTGTGGTGTACAGTTTGAGTAGCAATTGGCACCTCTAGATCCTCTATGTCATGATGTCCCACAACTGCAGATTCATCTGAAAGTTCAGGTCTAATGGACAATTTCAATTTACCATCCTCAATCTCTACAGATGCTATTCCAGAAGCCCATTTGTGACCCTTAGGATCTTTGAAACAACCTTGTCTCAAAAAGTCAATTCCCAAAATGCAAGGTGCATCAGGACCTGTAGGATCACAGGTCGTTAATGAAGAGCTGCAACACAAGCTTTGGGCACAAATTGTCTGAGTCAGCGTGATCCTGAACATTATGCAAGAGAGATGAATGAGATCTTGCAGATAAGGAGAAGCAAGGAAACAGGACCTTGTTATCTGATGAATTTGCTAAGACTGCTGCTCCGCGGGAACCAGATGTGACAGACAGAATTTAGACTAGAAGAAAATACGATTTTGCATGTGATAAAATGACCAATCAATAGGTAAAAGCTTTAAGCCTAGATAGTATATATATCCCTGTGTGTTGCCTAATAAAATCAGAACTTAGCTTACATCAAGCTGTCTCCCCATCTCTTTAGTCGCAGCAAATGATGATCGCCGACATGATATTGATACTGAATGTCTGAGACCGGACGACCGGCTGCGAGTCTCTGGGAACTTCGGAGTTCTGCTGAAAGAAGCAGCTAGTGGGCCTGTGACTAGTCACCTCCTGAAGATTGGCATGTGAGCCCAGAGTAACTGAAAATGGGAAAACAGAGTTCCCATGAAGAAAGGGACGTTTATAAATTTATGAAGGCACTTTTTCGGAAGCATAACAAAGACATTTCGGGTCATGATTTAAAATTGGCATTGAGATGGGTTCGCGACAACTCCTGGATACCACGGAAGTTAACATTTTTACATCAGAACTATGGAATAAAGCAGGGGTCTGTTTGTCGGATCTTTCAACGAAAGGAAACTGAGGCGCAGCGACTGCTTGCGCCGTGGTGAACAGTGAGGCTATTAAAGAACAAGAGGGGAAGTCAGGTGGGGCACAGAAGGAAGGGACACCGAACTCTGCAAAGCCAGAAGGCGAGTCAAAACCGCCGCCTGTACAGCCCTCTGCCCCCCCCCCGATCCCCCCCGCTGCCTCCATCAGTCCACCCGCACCAGTGCCTAAACCCCATATACGATCCAGTCTTGCTGTTGGGGTTTCGTGAACAGCACCTCTGAGTGAGGATCCTTTTGAGATGGATCCCTTCGAACAAGAACCGGACCTTTATCCCCTTGACGATTATGACCCCCGTGCCGTATGGGCTGCTATAAACCAACAAGCCTTGGCAGAAGGGGATGTTGACATCACAGGATGTATTTCAATCCCCCCCCGGCCCACAGCACCACCAGCACACACTATCGTAGCCCCTGTTATATATCCTGGACGTGGGGGTAATTCACGATGGGAAAGCTGTATCGGCTGAAAAGTCGTAAATCTGAGACTGAGGTCCGAGAAGAAAGAGTCAAAAAGAGCTCTGAACTTTTCCTCTCTATGAGAGACATTTAAGTTTTAAGAGTTATTTTTGCAATGCAAAAAGTCTGCTTTTTAATACACCTGAAATGTGGCGACAAAAGCTCTGAAGAAAAAGCTCCAAAAGGCTCATAAATCTGCTGCTAAGAAAAGATGCGGAAATAAACCAGAGAAAAGTAACAGAGAGTTAGCAGCTACAAAGGTATTTGAAGAATTTCTGATGTGCTGAATGCCGCAAAAGTCTTACGAGATTAACTGAGAACTCCTGTAAGTGTCTGCGGCTCCAAATTTGTCTGCAGAGAAATTTAACTTTTGGCTGCAAGATGGAAGACTGCAAGCAATGGAGAAGCAAGACAGAAGCAGCGAATCTGCTGAGCTGCAGCACCCATACTTGGGATGCCGTGGCAGTCCACCGGGACTCCTGGTTCCCCCTGGAGGATTCGCCTCTGCTGCCGTCGCCGCCGCCGCCACTGCTGCTTGGGTGCTGCTGCAGCATGCAGTACCCCCACACACACCTTGGGCCACGAGGGGCTCACAACACGGCGGGAGGGCGAGCCCAGCGTGTATGGGAGAGGGACAGGGAGAGCACAGCAACCTCCCCCCTGTATAGTTACAGAAAACAGCCGTATAGCTCAATTGCTTTTGCTTCCTAAAGATCCTTTTAACCCTGCAACAACAGTGGAGCGGGTGGGAGCATTTGGCTCAACGGGACCTCCAGAAATTTATTGGACTCAATCGCTGTCCAATGAAAGGCAAGTTCAAAAATGTGTGGTAAAAAGAGGAGAACAACAATTTGCTCTCAATGGTATCATCGATACTGGTGAGGATGTCACCATCATTTCATCCCCTAAGTGGCCTCCGGCATGGCCACTGACAAAACTATCATAGCCTCTGGCAGGAATAGGGGGTTGGGGAGGAGTCAGCAGAGCATGGACTCAATACAGATCATTGGACCTGAGGGAAGGGTTGCAGTTGTAAAGCCCTTTGTGTTGCCGGTACCTATGGTGTTGTGGGGAAGAGATGTCCTGTCTCAATGGGGCCTCACCTTAGAAACACATTTTTAGAAAGGGCCGCTGATGAGCGTGACACCCTAAAAATATCCTGGGAAATGCAAACACCTATTTGGGTGGAACAGTGGCCCCTCTCTGAGAACAAACTTCACACTCTTGAACAAATAGTACAGGAACAACTCGAGCAAGGACACATTGTCCCTTCCTTTAGCCCCTGGAACACTCCTGTCTTTGCAATACAAAAACGATCAGGCAAGTGGCGCTTGCTCCACGATTTAAGAAAAATTAATGATGCAATGGAATCTATGGGAGCATTGCAGCCAGGACTCCCTTCTCCCACAATGATGCCAAAAGACTGGGTTTTAACCATTATAGATTTGAAAGACTGTTTCTTTAGCATTCCTTTGCACCCTGAGGATGCACCCCATTTTGCTTTTTCTGTCCCAAGTATCAACATGCAGGCACCTCTTAAAAGATATCATTGGACTGTGTTGCCACAGGGCATGAAGAATAGTCCCACAATTTGTCAATGGTATGTGGCTAGAGCATTGTCCCCGGTGCACATGCACTTCCCCCAGGTACTATTAGAATCAGAGAATCATAGAATCAACCAGGTTGGAAGAGACCTCCAAGATCATCCAGTCCAACCTATCACCCAGCCCTATCCAGTCAACTAGACCATGGCACTAAGTGCCTCATCCAGTCTTTTGAAGACCCCCAGGGACGGTGCCTCCACCACCTCTCTGGGCAGCCCATTCCAATGGGAAATCACTCTCTCTGTGAAGAACTTCTTCCTAATATCCAGCCTATACCTACCCTGGCACAACTTGAGACTGTGTCCCCTTGTTCTATTGCTGGTTGCCTGGGAGAAGAGGACACCCCCCACCTGGCTACAATGCCCCTTCAGGTAGTTGTAGACAGTAATAAGATCACCCCTGAGCCTCCTCTTCTCCAGGCTAAACAGGCCCAGCTCCCTCATCCTCTCCTCATAGGATTTGTGCTCCAGGCCCCTCACCAGCTTTGTTGCCCTTCTCTGGACATGTTCCAGCACCTCAACATCTTTCTTGAATTGAGGGGCCCAGAACTGGACACAGCACTCAAGGTGTGGCCTGACCATTACATGGATGATTTACTTATTGCTGCCAATAATCTATCAGATATGGAAAGGGCGGTACAGGAGGTCTGTTCAGCCATTGAAAAAGTGAGTCTTTGCATTTCCAAAGAAAAAATACAAAGAGTTGAACCTTAGCAATACTTGGGATGGAAAATAAGGGGTCAAGCAATAATACCTCAGAAGGTGCAGCTTCAAACTCAAATAACCAATTTACATGATGTTCAAAAATCACTGGAATCTATAAATTGGCTCCGACCTCTTCTGGGCATTCCCAATTCTGATTTAACTCCCTTGTTTGAACTTTTGAAAGGAGACACCAGCCTGACAGCTCTCAGATGCTTATCAAAAACAGCTGAAGGAGCACTTGAAAAGGTTTGTGAAGCCATTCAGTCGTGGTAGGCCCATAGGTGGGACCCTGAGTTGCTGCTATCTCTAATCATACTATAGGACGATGTTAAACCCTCAGGCCTTATCTTTCAATGGGATTCCAATCTAAAAGACCCATTGTTACTTCTTGTAACATTGTTACTTCTTGGGTCTTCTTGCCTCATCAACCTTTTAAAACTATCTTTTCACAACCAGAAATGTTTACCCATCTCATTATGAAGGCAAGAAACAGAATCACTACTATGATGGGAAGGCACCCTTCGGTCATCTATATACCACTCACAGAGGCTTACCCTGCCTTCTCCTAAGTTTTTTCTTTACAGCCGCTCGGAAGACGAAGCACCTTTCTTAAAGGGACCAGACTGAATTTCTAATAGATGCCTTGCAAATTAAAATCCTGACAATGTTTCAAATTTTGATTGTAATAGATCTTAGAGTTATAGGAGTTTACTGGATAAGTTGTTAATTGCAATAGTATCATCATAGTATCATCAGGGTTGGAAGAGACCTCACAGATCATCAAGTCCAACCCTTTACCACAGAGCTCAAGGCTAGACCATGGCACCAAGTGCCACGTCCAACCTTGCCTTAAAGTGCCCCAGGGACGGCGACTCCACCACATCCCCGGGCAGCCCATTCCAGTGTCCAATGACTCTCTCAGTGAAGAACTTCCTCCTCACCTCAAGTAGAATAATTGTAATAAGGCTTAAGTAATTAAAATAGAGTAATTAAGATAGAGTATATTAAGCAAGTGGTAGAATATAATGGAATATTATGGTAAGAATTGTTTTGTAAGCGTATCTGGTTTTGTGATTTAAGGTTCTTTTCCTTTTCTGAATACCAGGCTATTTTCAAGGAGCTCCATGAATGTATCATCTTCTTAGATTTTCTTTGCTTTTTTCCTCAGCAATGATTTACTGGTTTAGATTTTTTAAGTTGATAATATAGTTAAGGTTAAGAGTTTATAATAGAATATTATAAAATATTTTATTTTTCTTAAGTATTTTCTTTATATTATATAGCATTATAGGATAAGGATTATATAATAATAAATTAAAATAAAATAATAATAAAAAAGAGGGGGTATGAGGGCAGCCACCCGGAAAGAGGGACTGCAAAAAGAAAACCTTATGGATTTTCAATTTTTAAACTGCTTTCTTATGGATAACAACCCCTGATTATCAGAGATTTTAATGCCAATGATTCTTTTGAGAAAAGAGAGAGAAGAAAAAATTGGAAAAGTCTCTGGTCACATCATACAGAGAGATTCACCCTAGGGATTCTTTTTCTGGTTTATGCGATTGTTTTCAGGCTTCTGATGGATACCAGCTCAGAAGACAGATACTATGGCAAGAACGTGAATGCTGAGATAATGGCTGTGTTTGCACACGTCATAGGTTTTGACCATGCTTAATCTAGATATTTTCATGAGTTTCCAACAACTCCTACTCATAGGTAAAGATGGGAAACAACTGTTTTGTTGGCAATATTTAAAGTGCTGTACTTGTTATCTTTTTGTAAAAGGCACCTTGCAGAAAGATAAGAAGCACTGCCTTTATTTTTAATAAAACAGAAGAAGAAGAAAAAAGTATGTTCCACATAATTTAAAAAGATCAGTTCATGCTTTTCAACAAGATTGTAAAGATAGTGTAGAATTCCGGAATGAAGGAGAAAGGTTTGCTGCTTCCTTCTTTACACCACAAATTGCATCAGCCCAAGCTTTAGCAACATTAAACAAATTAGGATGCTGGTTAGTAAAACAAACAAATGCTACCAGCCTGGCACTTTCAAGTCTCCTACTAGATGTAGATAGTGTTAGACATGCCACACTGCAAAATCGGGCTGCGATTGATTTTTTGCTTTTAGCTAAGGAACATGGTTGTGAAGATTTTGAAGGACCATGCTGTATGAATCTATCTGATCATTCTGAATCAATACACGCAAGCATTCAACGACTGAAAGAGGAAGTCAATAAACTGCATTTGGATGATGGTGGAGATTGGTTTGACAAACTTTTTGTGCGATGGGGATTGTCAGGATGGATTCGTAGTATTGTAAAAATGCTTTGTTATGTTATAATTGTAATACCCTTACTGCTTATATTGTTACCATGTTTTTTGCAATGTATTCAGAGAATGGTAGAACGTGCCACAGCCAGAGTCTTTTTTGTGCAACAGAAAGGGGGAGATGTAGGATCACAGGTCGTTAATGAAGAGCTGCAACACAAGCCTTGGGCACAAATTGTCTGAGTCAGCGTGATCCTGAACATTATGCAAGAGAGAAGAATGAGAATTTGCAGATTAGGAGAAGCAAGGAAACAGGACCTTGTTATCTGATGAATATGCTAAGACTGTTGCTCCATGGGAACCAGATGTGGCAGACAGAATTTAGATTAGAAGAAAAGACGATTTTGCATGTGATAAAATGACCAATCAATAGGTAAAAGCTTTAAGCCTAGGTAGTATATATATCCCTGTATGTTGCCTAATAAAATCGGAACTTAGCTTATGTTGTGGAGGGCCTGTAGGCCCGAAAGCAGGCTTATTTATGCCTGCTCCGTCTGGACATGTCTCTCTGCCTGCACCAGGGGTAAACAAGAACAAAGGGACGCCTGATTGTGTAAGTCCCCACATGCCCAGCTCGGGCCTGCCTGGTGCTGGGCCCATGTGATTCCCATATGTGGAGTCCTGGCCTGTTGGTTTTACCTAGTGTGGTAGGGTTCGGCTGACTGCCAACCTGATTGGTTCATTCGAATGGCCAAAGAGACCATTAACTCTCGGCCCACATTTGATAAATAGAGGTGCACAGGCTCACATGCAGGGCCTTCCCCACATTATTTGCAGCTCCGCCTCATGCATGCTTGCCTGCCTGCATGCATACTTCCTTAGAGCTTTATGCCTGCCTTTGTATGAGTGCCTGGTGTGCACATTGCCGTGGGTTGCCAGGAGCAGACCCACTTTTCTGCGTTCGATCTGCCTGAGGAGCAAGCGTTGGACCCGTACTCAGACTGCACGGAATCCTGCCTCTGCACCTGCAGATCCTGCCTGTGTACCCCTGGAGAGAGCAGCCAGCAGAATCCAGCAGCAGTAAGGCCAGAGCCTGCCATTTCCCCTGACACCAGAGGATTCCAGCCTAGAAGTCCACAGGCAGAGATCCTGAAGAACTGGACACTTGCAATAGTGTGCGAGTTTGAAGCAAGCTAGAATGTTTTGGTAAAAGAACTAGATAATGAGCAGTGAAAAAAGTAAACAATTGTGTCTCTTCGCTCACAGTCACCCCGGAGGGGTGAGTAGATGCCTCTGTAATTTCTATTACCTCTGCCATAAAGCAGAGAGCAGTTTTCAGCTCAGCTTTGCTGGGCAAACAGTATAAGTCCTCAGGCAGCACTGAGCCACGGGGAAACTCTCTCTGTTAATAGTGTGAATATTTGCTAGTTATCAATAAGTTTTTGGTAGATTTATATCCTAGAATGTCTCCATAACAGTGTAAAGAACCCTGTTAATATTAAAGTTCAGTGGTTGGGGGTGGCGAGAGTTGAAATACTGGAAGTTAATAAATACTTATTTTCATAAATATCCTCTCGCATTAATTAATTTCTCCCCTACACCTAATCGGCGTAGGTACTGGGAATCCCCATCCGCGACAGCTTGCATCAAGCTGTCTCACTGTTTCTTCATCGCGGCAAGGACCAGTTACAATAGTATGTTTCTTCCGCTCTTTACCTGTTGGAGAATTCTTGTTAGCAGAGGACACAGAAATGATAAACATGAGCAACAGTGCTGAGAAACGTCCTTGGGACGCTGCTAGCCCAGGAAATCAAACTGTAAACAAGTGAGCACCCCACACACAGCTGCAGTGGGCAGAGTTAGATAGCCAAGGGGGCTGGAGTAGGTGGTCTGGAGGGCTGACACTTAGAATGTTATGGTATGCTGACCTATTGAAGCCTTACAAGTAACCCTGTACCCTCTGATTGTAACCAATCTTGGTGGAGCACACCTCTTGCTAGAATGCATATAAGTCACGGTATCATGGAAATAAAGTGGATTATGACCATCTAACCATATTGGTGAACAAAGAGTCATTTTACCCATAGCGCTCCACCGACAATTGGCGCCTGAACAGTGAAACAGGCATTCTACTCAGACTGAGGCAGGCCAGCAGTGGGTAAGACCACAATCAGGAGGCCGGAGGGCTGGCCAGAAGAGAAGGGGCTGATCATCCTGCGGACATTTTTCATATCGAAAAAACTATCGTCATCCACTGCCGTTGGACCGGGTAGCGCTGCCTCAGGACAGGGGTGGAATGTAACGGCGACCATCCTGCCACCGCACTCCCAGAAACTGAATTTCTCTGGCAGGTCCTTTGACCTTGTTTCTCTTAATAGCAAAACCTGCTTGCAACAGAATGTCAATGATTTTGTTACCTTTCTTGAAGACTTCCTCAGCAGTTTGGCCCCACACAATCATGTCGTCGATGTACTGGATGTGCTCTGGAGCTTTACCTTTCTCCAGTGCATTGTGGATGACTGAGTGACAGATCTTTGAGCTGTGTTTCCACCCCTGAGGCAAACGATTGAACTGGTACTGGATTCCTCTCCAGGTGAATGCAAACTGAGGCCTGCACTCCTTTGCTATGGGAATAGAGAAGAAAGCATTAGCAATGTCTATAGTTGCATACCATTTAGACTCCTTCGATTCCAGCTCGTACTGGAGCTCCAGCATGTCCGGCACAGCTGCGCTCATGGGTGGAGTCACCTCGTTGAGGGCACGAAAATCTACTGTGAGTCTCCAGTTGTCATTAGGCTTGCACACATGCCAGATGGGTCAGTTGAAAGGTGAATGAGCTTTCTTGATGACAGCCTGATCCTCCAGTTGACGAATCAGCTGATGAATGGACAACAAAGAGTCACGGTTAGTTCTGTACTGCCTGTGGTGTACAGTTTGAGTAGCAATTGGCACTTCCAGATCCTCTATGTCATGATGTCCCACAACTGCAGATTCATCTGAAAGTTCAGGTCTAATGGACAATTTCAATTTACAGTCCTCAATCTCTACAGATGCTATTCCAAAAGCCCATTTATGACCCTTAGGATCTTTGAAACAACCTTGTCTCAAAAAGTCAATTCCCAAAATGCAAGGCACATCAGGACCAGTTACAATAGTATGTGTCTTCCACTCTTTACCAGTTAAACTGATCTCAGCCTGTATCTTAGTTAACTCTTGAGATCCACCAGTGATTCCAAAAATAGATATGGACTCTGTCCCTTTTCAATTGGATGGCAATAAAGTACACTGAGCACCTGTGTCAACTAAAGCCCTGTATTTCCGAACTTTTGTACTGCCAGGCCACCTAATGAATACATTCCAATGGATTCGTTTCTCTCCACTATCCCTTTCCTCCTCCTGGCTGAAGGCAGGGCACCCCTAATGCTGAACATAGCATGTGGGGTGTACACAATGATTGGTGGTGTTGTGAGAGAAATTGCAGCTATTGGAATAATTGCAGTTGCTTTCGGGAGCTGAAGAAGTGACAGCTACTTTTCTGGCATTGGCAACAATGCCTCTGTTTCTGCCAGTCTGCAAATCCCTGACTCTCTTTGAAAGAGCTGAAGTAGGTTTACCATCCCATTTGTTCATGTTCTCCCCATATGTGTCACGCAGAATTATACACAGTGACTGTCTTGGGTTCAAATGCAGGTTCCCAGAGACTCTAATAAATTTAGTAGACCCAATGACAATTTATAGAGTTCCCTCCCCTCTTCCCCCTCCTTTTCCCAAAGATAGGGAGAGAGAGAGAGGTGAGCACACCCAAATAAATCAATCTCACTCGATTTGGAAGTTAAAAAGGAAAAGTTTAACAATAACTTAGGAAAGGTATTTGAGGTAGGGAAGTTTACAAAGGATAAAGAAGGGAAAACAGCAAAATACAAAAAGGGATGGATACAACCCGAGCAATGTGATGGTGTCTCTGCCTCGTGGCTGCCACGTGGTGTGCTGGTATGCAGTGTGTGTGTGTGTGTCGAGAGGGAGCGAAGAAAAGAGCAAGAGACAGGAAGCTCCTCTCTCTTTTATACCACAGGAAGTGGGGGGAGTGGGCTAACCATCACCTGGAGTGTGGCCCACCCCTGGGGAGGGGCCAAGACCCCTAGGGTCACGTTCAGGGTTACGCCCCCCCAGGAGTGTTAACCCTATACATTCCACCCCTTGGTTAGACCACTTCCACCTTCCTACGAACAGTCTTCTTCTCCAAAAATGGGAAAAAGTGTCCATGGGTTAAGAGTTCTTGAATCATTCTTGGTCCCTGGCGGTATCCCAAGGTGATGTGCTCCTCTGGTCCGGTGCAGGTTGGTGAGGTGTGAGCAGGACAGGAACGGAAGAAAAGTCAGTGAAACAGGAACAGTTCTTGTTTGAACTCAGGGAAGAGTCTTCTCCCTCTGTGAAGAAAACATCAGGAACAGTCTCTTGGTGTCTGGCATCAGGGGAACAGGTGTAGATGAGATGGCTGTAGACATCCTCTGGAGAGAAATCAGGAACAGTCTCTCACTGCAGGGCATCAGTGACGAATCAGGTGCAGGGTTCTGGTTGGACGCCTTGTTGTGATGCGATGCTGTAGGACTCTGGATAGCTGCTGGTGTGATGTAGGTTCTGTTGGACGCCGTGTAGTGGTGAGGGTATAACTGCAAAAACAACTTGTAACCCCTTATGAACTATAATACAAGTATTACACAACTATGATACAACTATTATACAACTATAATACAAGATAACCTGAAATATCTGGAACACATGGAATCAACTCTGAGATTTCAAACCTTTTCGGCTAAAGAGAGATTTCTCTGAGGGACACACTCGATAACACCAGTTTCCAGCATTACCCAGTAGGTGTGACCAGGACCCTCTGCAGATACCACCCCTTTGATAGGTTTTCCCCCACCAGAGGCAGGAGCAACCCACACAGTCTTTCCCAGTAGATTCTTTTCACAGACTACAGGAACTCCATCTCCCTCAACTATGGGCAGTAGGGCAGACTGAGCAGGACCAGCTCTGTTAACTGATCCCCTGCTATTCACCAGCCAAGTGGTTTCTGCAAGGTGCTTCTCCCAGTTTCTGAGAGTTCCACCTCCCATAGCCTTCAGGGTGGTTTTCAGCAGGCCATTGTGTCGCTCAATCTTTCCTGCAGCTTGTGGGTAGTATGGGATGTGATAAACCCATTCTATCCCATGCTCTTTTACCCAGTTGCTTACAAGGTGGTTCTTGAAATGGGTCCCGTTTTCTGACTCTATTCTCTCTGGAGTACCGTGTCTCCACAGGATGTGGCTCTGCAGGCCCAGAATGGTGTTACGGGCAGTAGCATGAGGTACTGGGTAGGTTTCCAGCCACCCCGTGCTTCCCTCCACCATGGTTAACACATACTGCTTGCCACTGTGAGACCGAGGCAGAGTGATGTAATCGATCTGCCAGGCCTCCCCATACCTGTACTTTGACCACCGCCCCCCGTACCACAAAGGCTTCATGCGCTTAGCTTGCTTTATGGTGGCACAGATGTCACATTCATGGATAACCTGAGTTATGGCCTCCATGGATATGTCCACGGATCTGTCTCGGGCCCATTGGTATGTGGCATCTCTTCCTTGGTGGCCAGAAGAGTCATGTGCCCACCGAGCTAAGAACAGTTCACCTTTGTGATTCCAGTCCAGGTCAATCTGGCAGATGTGGGCAGCCAGGTCAGCTTGGTGGTTATGCTGCTGCTCTTCAGTGGCTCTGCTCTTTGGGATGTGAGCACTGATGTGTCGGATTTAAACTGGTCGTTTGTCCAGGCGTGCAGAAATGTCTTGCCAGAGATCAGCAGCCCAAATAGGCTTCCCTTTTCTCTGCCAGTCATTTCTCTTCCACTCCTTCAGCCACTCCCATAAGGCATTTGCTACCATCCATGAGTCGGTGTAGATGTATAGCATTGGCTACTGCTCTCGTTCTGCAATGTCCAGGGCCAGCTGGATGGCTTTCACCTCAGCATATTAGCTGGATTCACCTTCTCCGTCCCTTGCCTCTGCAACCCTGCGTGTGGGGTTCCAGGCGGCCGCCTTCCATCTCCGCTTGCTGCCTACCAGGCGGCAGGATCCATCTGTGAAGAGAGCATATGCCTTTTCCTCCTCAGGAAGGTCACTGTATGGGGGGGCTTCCTCGGCACGGGTCACTGCCTTCTCTTCTGCTGGCTTTCCAAAGTCAGTGCCCTCTGGCCAGTTGGTAATGACCTCCACAATGCCTGGGCTCTCGAGAGTCCCCATCCTAGCCCTCTGAGTTATCAGAGCCATCCACTTACTCCAAGTGGCATCTGTGGCATGGTGCGGAGTTGAACCCTTCCCTTTAAACATCCAAGTCAGGACTGGAAGCCTTGGAGCTAAAAGGAGTGGTGACTCCGTCCCAATCACCTCAGAGGCAGCTCTAACTCCCTCATAGGCAGCTAGGATTTCTTTCTCTGTGGGGGTATAATTGGTCTCTGAGCCTTTGTACGCCTTGCTCTAGAACCCGAGTGGGCGGCCTCGTGTTTCATCGGGAGCTTTCTGCCATAGGCTCCAGCTAGGACCATTCTCACTGGCTGCTGTATAGAGAATGTTCTTAATCTCTGGGCCGGTTCGAACTGGTCCCAAGGCCATGGCATGGACCACCTCTCGTTTGATCTGGTCAAATGCCACCTGCTGCTCAGGTCCCCACCCAAAGTTATTCCTCTTTCTTGTAACGTCAAAGAGGGGTTTCACAATTTGACTGTACCCAGGAATGTGCATCTTCCAAAAGCCCACAAACCCCAGGAAGGATTGTGTCTCCTTCCGGTTAGTGGGTTCCACCATAGTGGCCACTTTATTCACCACATCCATAGGGATGTGATGTCGGCCATCCTGCCATCGAACTCCCAGGAACTGGATCTCTCTGGCAGGCCCTTTCACTTTGCTTCTCTTAATGGCAAAACCAGCATCCAACAGGATATTAATGATCTTCTCACCCTTCTCGAAGACCTCCTCTGGTGTCTCACCCCATACAATGATGTCATCGATGTACTGCAGATGTTCCGGAGCTCCACCCTTCTCCAGTGCAGTCTGGATGATGCTATGGCAGATTGTAGGGCTGTGCTTCCACCCTTGAGGCAGTCTGTTCCAGTGGTACTGGACTCCTCTCCAGGTGAAGGCAAACTGTGGCCTACATTCTTCTGCAATGGGGATGGAGAAGAAAGCATTAGCAATGTCGATTGTGGCATACCATTTGGCCTCCTTCGTTTCCAGTTCATACTGCAGCTCCGACATATCAGGCATAGCTGCGCTGATTGGAGGAGTCACTTCGTTCAGGCCTCTGAAGTCCACAGTCAGTCTCCATTCCCCATTCTCCTTCCGCACTGACCATATCGGGCTGTTGAAGGGTGAGTGGCTCTTGCTGATGACAAGCTGCTGCTCCAGGCGGCGAATCAGCTGCTGTATGGGTAGCAGGGAGTCTCTGTTGGTGCGGTATTGCCTGCGATGAACTACACGAGAAGCAACAGGTAACTTAACATCTTCCACCTTGTGGGTACCAACCACGGAAGGGTCATCTGACAAGCCAGGCATGATAGACAGCTGCTCTTTGTCTGCAGTCTCTACAGCTGCTATGCCAAATGCCCACTTGTTCCCCTTGGGATCTTTAAAGTACCCTTCCCGGAGAAAGTCGATCCCCAGGATGCAAGGTGCATCAGGGCCAGTTACTATGGTGTGCTTCTCCCACACATTCCTGGTGAGGCTTATCTCAGCCTGCAGCACAGTCAACTCCTGAGACCCCCCTGTGACTCCTGCAATTGTAATAGTTTCTGTCCCCCTGTGGCTGGAGGGGATCAGAGTGCATTGGGCACCGGTGTCTACCAACGCTCTGTACTTCTCAGCTTCAGAAGTGTCAGGCCATTTCACAAACACATCCCAATATACTCTGTTATCCCTGGCCTCCACCTGGCTGGAGACAGGGCACCTCTAATGCTGAGCATTGTGACCGCATGAGGCACATGGACCTGAGTTACCAGCTTCACCACCCCTTGGGCAAGAGGGCTGCCTGCGGGACACTGGGGCAACCCCTCTTCTGGAGGAGTTATTCCCTGTGTTTGTCCCCTGCAGTTCCCTTACTCTGGCCCATAGAGCTGAGGTGGGCTGGCCATGCCATCTGTCCGTGTTTTCCCCATGTTCACACAGTGTACTCCAAAGTGAACCCCTGTGTGCACCCTGTCTGCTCTGGGCTGGTCTCCTGCGGGGAGGAGGAGGAGTACGGCAGCGTGTGTTCCTTACAGCTGAGACTTGCACCCATTCTGAAGGTGAAGAGCAGTCGTCCTCTGCCTTCTGCAGTTCAGAGAAAGAGGCTTTTAGCTCATTAACCTCTTGGGTGAGGGTCTCTACAGTGGCAATTAAGGTTTTCCTTGACAAACTGTCTTCAAACTGTCTTAGGTCATTCACAAACTCCCTGATTGTGGGAAGGTTGTTGGGGTCTCTGCCCAGCAGCAGTGCTCCCAGTGTAGGGGCATATGTGGAAGGGGCACACTGGGTCAGTTTCTTTAAGAGGGCTGGCTTCATGCGGACATCATCAGGGTCTGAGGGCATCTGGCCGTCTCCATAGATTATCTCCTGTACAGCCATTTGCCTCAGGTATGAGATACCCTGTTCCATATCTGTCCATTTAAGGGGATGGAAAATCATGTCATCCTCAGTCGGATATCTGTATCTCACGGCGATGAGAAGCCTGGCCCAAAGTGAGTGGGTACCATCGAGCCTCCCCAGCTCTTTATCTACACCCCCATCCCTCGACAAGGATTCCAGCTGCTTTGCCTCCCTCTGATCTAGGTCCACGGTTTCTGCTCCTGCATCCCAACATTTCAAAAGCCAGGCTAAAAGGGACTGTCCGTTTGCCCTTGCATACTCCTGCCTTGTGTGCCTGATTTCCTTTCTGGGCGTGGAGCTGATAAAGATAACTCCATTATCAGGTCCATTTCCAGCTGGTTGCTGTTGCTGGGGGGGGCTGGTTCCCGATGAGGTCCCTTGCCCTGGATCTGTGTCTGTAGGAGGGTTCGGGTTTCTGGCTTGCCACGTGGTGATGGGGGCGAGGTGAATGGGGCTGGGCTGTGGGGGCAGGGTCCGGGGGGCTGCTCTGGGCGGGACCGGGGGCGGAGTTCGGGGCGGAGCCACGCTAGGGGTGGTGCCTGTGCTCAGGGCTGCCTGACCCATCAGACCGGTCTGACCTGTCGCCCACCCCCTGCAGCTGCAGCTAGGGCAGTGAGAGCCACCCCTCCCTCTAAGGGTCCTAATGGCAGCGCCCACACGAGGTCTCCATGCGTTCCAGCTCAGAGCTACATTGTAAATTCCCAAAACCACATTTAAACACAGTGAAATAACTGCTATCCAGTACCATTTCTCCCCCAAAATATCTGGAACTTCTGTGTCCAGACACATATACTCAGATTGATTCCATGTTCCAGAAACATTTCTAAACACAGTTAGATTACTAACAGAATTCAGGAAATAGGCATAGACTCGGACAGGCAAATGCTTAGAATATTCCCAGACCATATCAATGACAATCCAGAAGACATGGTAACTTATAAACTTTAACACCCAGGACCAAAACAGACATCCAAAAGCGTGAATGATTAAGACTCTCAGAATATCCATTTTTTAACTTCCAAATCTTCTCTGAAAGAATTCTTTCTACCTAGCCCCACGTTGAGATGCCAAATAAATTGTCTTGGGTTCAAATGCAGGTTCCCAGAGACTCTAATAAATTTAGTAGACCCGATGACAATTTATAGAATTTATAGAGTTCCCTCCCCTCTTCCCCCTCCTTTTCCCAAAGATAGGGAGAGAGAGAGAGGTGAGCACACCCAAATAAATCAATCTCACTCGATTTGGAAGTTAAAAAGGAAAAGTTTAACAATAACTTAGAAAAGGTATTTGAGGTAGGGAAGTTTACAAAGGATAAGGAAGGGAAAACAGCAAAATACAAAAAGGGATGGATACAACCCGAGCAATGTGATGGTTTCGCTGCCACGTGGTGTGCTGGTATGCAGTGTGTGTGTGTGTGTCGAGAGGGAGCGAAGAAAAGAGCAAGAGGCAGGAAGCTCCTCTCTCTTTTATACCACAGGAAGTGGAGGGAGTGAGCTAACCATCACCTGGAGTGTGGCCCACCCCTGGGGAGGGGCCAAGACCCCTAGGGTCAGGTTCAGGGTTACGCCCCCAGGAGTGTTAACCCTATACAGTGACGCACGTGATTGCTGATGTCTAGGTGGAATTTGTCTCCTCCTGGGCTGGAATTGCCTTGCAGGAGGTGGGCGTCTGTTCCTGACCGCAGAAACATGCACCCATTCAGATGATGCAGGAATGGTATCCTTTACCAGATTGGAAATGTTTCTGAGATTCTCCTTCAGTTCTTTCATGCTGTCTTTGATGCCATCCTTAACGCCGCCTTTAAGCTCTGTACCCAGAGTTTTTATGGCAGAGACTAGACCAGAATGTGACAAGCTGTCCTTTATCTGCATGAGCTGGTCAGTGAATTCACCAACAGTGAAAGACCTTCCATTATCACTCCTTGATAGAAACTTGCTGGCCAAGGTGTTAGCATGGGTGAAGGAGCAAGCTTAATAAGCTTCTTCATGAGACCTGTTCCAAGAGGAATGTCATCAGGCTCATGAGTGCCATGATCTCCATAAAGCACTTCCTTCACAGCAAATTCCTTCAGAAGCTTAATTCCCTGCTCAATGGTGTTCCACTTCTTGGCAGCCCATGGCAAATCATCTCGGGAAGGATATCTCATGGCCATAGCCAATAGAAGACGTGTCCACAAGCTAACCTTACCAAGAGGACTTGCTAGGTATTTGTCCACTCCACTCTCCTTAGTGAGTGGTCCCAGCTGCTTGGCAGACTTGTCTCCTACCTGCAGGGCATTAGCACCAATGCCACGGCATCTTACTAGCCAGCTTAGGATTGGCTCACCTGATTCCCTTGAGTATTCCTTTCTAACTTCCCTGACCTCTCTGAGTGGATTCTTGGAGTCCTGGATGTCATCCTCCTCCTCTTCCTCCTGCTGACCTTGTTGTCCCTGGCCTAGAAACAGAACCTTCCTCATAGCACTCTTAAACTCATTGGAACCATCCTCTTTCTTTGCAGCCAACCTCACAGCACTCTTCTCATTTCAGTATTGGGATCTCAGTACATTTGCGAGATCTCACAGACTACATGTCTCCTCTTCCTCCTCCTGTTCACCAGAGGTCCCCTCTCTTACATCCTCCTTTGAACCACACTTGGCTTTTGCCTTAGCATGTGCCAAAAACGCCTGCACAGCAACAGACTTGGACGTGTCTGCTGGAGGGTTTGAATCATTGGGGGTCTGACTTTGAGTCTGTGAGTTCAGATCTGCCTTAGATCTAATAGAATTTTGGTCTGCTGGCTGGGAATTCAAACTGGCTGAGCTGGTGTTATCAGTAACATTCTGATTTTGAGCCTGTACTCCTGGGACACCTGCCAAACCTGGCTCATTTTTATTGTTTTGGTTTCCACCAGGAACATTGGCAGCCTTCCCAGAATCTAAAGAGGAGGGTGCAGAGACTGGCTGGGAGGAAGGTAGTTGCTGAGAAACTGTTACTGAGTTTGGTTTTGAGACAGACACTTTCGACACAGACATTTTCTTAGTTTTTGCAAGTACTGCATTCGAATTTTTCACACATAATGCCAAAATTAATATGAAAATTAAACCCATAAGACATAGATTAAAAATTGAGAGAAGCAACACAGTTTTACATGAGCAACCTCCTAAACAAACGTCTGGCATCCCAGTTCTGGGGTGAATTACCCTCATGATGGCTGTAGATAAAGCAGAGTTTCGATTGCCTGTAATGTTATTGACAAGTGCCCCTGTAATGTTACTGGTAAGATTTTCAGTGACATTAAAACCAGCGTAACCAAGAATAAAACCACCCCATACCAAAAAACATCTGAAACTTTAGCTTTAGCCTTCTTATAAGCTAAATCAAGAAAATAAGCAACAATTTGGGCTTTTATCCAATTAAATGCCAAAATAAAGAAGCCAGACCAGAGTAACGCTCCAACCAAATACAAAAGCTGCTTTACTAGCTTCATTTTGATTCCCAGAGTTAATTAACAGCCACTCAAACGAATTAGCCCCACGTTGGGCACCTGCTGAGCCACCTGGACACCCACAAGTCCATGGGACCGGATGAGATCCACCCTAGGGTGCTGAGAGAGATGGCAGCTGAGCTGGCCAAGCCACTCTCCATCATTTATCAGCAGTCCTGGCTCACTGGAGAGGTCCCTGAAGACTGGTAGCTGGCCAACGTGATACCCATTCACAAGAAGGGTCGTAAGGAGGAGCCAGAAAGCTACAGACCTGTGAGCCTGACCTCAGTGCCAGGCAAGGTCATGGAACAGGTAATCTTGGGTGCCAGCACAAAGCACCTATAGGATGGCCAAGGGATCAGGCCCAGCCAGCATGGGTTTAGGAAGGGCAGGTCCTGCCTCACCAACCTGATCTCCTTTTATGATCACCTGTGACTTTAACCTACAAGATATCTGCTGGGACTTAAACACTGCAGAGAAGAGGCAGTCAAGAAGGTTTCTGCAATGTGTGGAAGACAACTTCCTATCCCAGCCGTTACGTGAGCCTACCAGGGGGGCAGCCCTGCTTGACCTGCTGCTCACAAATAGAGAGGGGCTGGTGGGGGATGTGGTGGTTGGAGGCTGCCTGGGGTCCAGTGACCATGAAATTATAGAGTTTTCAATACATGGAGAAACCAGGAGGGGCATCAACAGAACCTCCACACTGGACTTCCCAAGGGCAGACTTCAGCCTATTTAAACAACTCATTCAGAAAGTTCCTTGGGAAATAGCCCTTAGAAACAAAGGGGTCCAGGAAGGTTGGAGCTGCTTCAAGAAAGAACTCCTGCAGGCACAGGAGCAGGCAGTGCCACTGAGCCGGAAGATGAGCCGACGAGGGAGGCAGCCAGGCTGGATGGGCAGGGAGCTGCTGAAGGAATTAAAGATTAAAAAGAGAGTGTATCACCTTTGGAAAAGAGGGGAGGTGTCCCAGGAGAAGTTCAAGGAAGTTGCTAGGTCTTGTAGAGGAAAAATTAGAGAGGCAAAAGCCCACTTGGAGCTCAGGCTGGCCACGGCTGTCAAGGAAAATAAAAAGTGTTTCTTTAAATATATGAATGGCAAGAGAAGGGCCAAGGACAACCTCCAGTCCTTATTAGATAGAGAGGGGAATATAGTGACAAAGGATGAGGAAAAGGCAGAGGTGCTTAACACCTACTTTGCCTCAACCTTCAATAGTGGGACAGGTTGTCTCCAGGACAGCTGGACTCCTGAAGTGGTGGATGGAGTCAGGGACCAGTACAGTCCCCCTCTAATCCATGAGGAAAGAGTAAGGGACCTGCTGCGTCATTTGGAACCTCGCATGCCATTGGGACCAGATGGGATCCACCCTAGGGTGCTGAGAGAGCTGGCAGCTGAGCTGGCCAAGCCACTCTCCATTATTTATCAGCAGTCCTGGCTCACTGGAGAGGTCCCTGAAGACTGGAAGCTGGCCAATGTGATGCCCATTCACAAGAAGGGTCGTAAGGAGGAGCCAGAAAACTACAGACCTGTGAGCCTGACCTCAGTGCCAGGCAAGGTCATGGAACAGGTCATCTTGTGTGCCATCACAAAGCACCTACAGGATGGCCAAGGGATCAGGCCCAGCCAGCATGGGTTTAGGAAGGGCAGGTCCTGCCTCACCAACCTGATCTCCTTTTATGATCAGGTTACCCACCTGGTGAATGTGGGGAAGGCTGTGGATGTAGTCTACTTGGACTTCAGTAAAGCCTTTGACACTATCTGCCACAAGAAGCTCCTAGCCAGGCTGGCAGCTCATGGTTTGGACAGATTCACTCTGTGCTGGATCAAGAACTGGCTGGATGCCAGAGCCCAGAGAGTGGTGGTGAATGATGCCACATCCAGTTGGCAGCTAGTCACTAGTGGTGTTCCCCAAGGATCAGTGCTGGGCCCAGTCCTGTTCAAAATGTTTATTGATGACCTGGACAAGGGCATTGAGTCCAGCATGAGTAAGTTTGCAGATGACACCAAGAAGGAGCAGGTGTTGATCTGTTGGAAGGTAGGAGAGCCCTGCAGAGGGACCTGGACAGGCTGGATGGGTGGGCTGAGGCCAATGGGATGAGATTTAACAAGGCCAAGTGCAGGGTTCTGCACTTTGGCCACAACAACCCCGAGCAGCGCTATAGGCTGGGGACTGAGTGGCTGGAGAGCAGCCAGGAGGAAAGGGACCTGGGGGTACTGATAGATAGTAAGCTGAAGATGAGCCAGCAGTGTGCCCAGGTGGACAAGAGAGCCAATGGCATCCTGGCCTGCATCAGGAACAGTGTGGCCAGTAGGACGAGGGAGGTTATTCTTCCCCTGTACTCAGCACTGGTCAGGCCACACCTTGAGTACTGTGTCCAGTTCTGGGCCCCTCAATTCAAGAAAGATGTTGAGGTGCTGGAACATGTCCAGAGAAGGGCAACAAAGCTGGTGAGGGGCCTGGAGCACAAATCCTATGAGGAGAGGATGAGGGAGCTGGGCCTGTTTAGCCTGGAGAAGAGGAGGCTCAGGGGTGATCTTATTACTGTCTACAACTTCCTGAAGGGGCATTGTAGCCAGGTGGGGAGTGGCCTCTTGTTGGAAAACACGTTCGGTGGAGCGCTATGGGAAGAAGACTCTTTGTTCACCAATATGGCTAGATGGTCAAATCCACTTTATTTCCGTGATACAGTGACTTAAATGCATTCTAGCAAGAGGCGTGCTCCACCAAGATTGGTTACAGGCAGAGGGTCCAGAGTTACTTGTAAGGCATCAATAGGTCAGCATACCATAACAATCTGAGGGTCAGCCTCTGGGGCTGGCTAAACTCTGCCCACCTGCAGCTGCACTCCACCCCCTGCAGCTGCATGTGGGGGGAAGCTACCCTGTGCCTGCTATCTAAACTCCCAAGATGGATTCAAGGACATTCCCAGCACGGGTTGCTCATGTTTATAATTCTTGTGTGCTGTGCTAACAAGAATTTCTCCAACAGCCTCTTCTCCCAGGTAACCAGCAATAGAACAAGGGGACACAGTCTCAAGTTGTGCCAGGGTAGGTATAGGCTGGATATTACGAAGAAGTTCTTCACAGAGAGAGTGATTTCCCATTGGAATGGGCTGCCCAGGGAGGTGGTGGAGGCACCGTCCCTGGGGGTGTTCAAGAAAAGACTGGATGAGGCACTTAGTGCCATGGTCTAGTTGATTGGATAGGGCTGGGTGATAGGTTGGACTGGATGAGCTTCGAGGTCTCTTCCAACCTGGTTGATTCTATGATTCTATGATTCTATCACAGAGTGCATTGTGTGACGTCACAGAGTGCATTGTGTGACATCAGAGAGAGGAGAATACAGTCAGTTCGCTGAAGTAAAAGCTGTCCAACTTGCTCTTGATGTGGCTGAACGTGAAAATTGGCCTGTCCTTTACCTCTACACCGACTCATGGATGGTAGCAAATGCTCTATGGGGTTGGCTAAAGGACTGGAAGAAGAATGGTTGGCAGAGGAAAGGAAAGCCTATTTGGTGTGCTGATCTATGGCAGGACATTGATGCATGGCTGGAGAGAATTCCAGTGAAGGTGCGGCATGTAGACGCACACATGCCCAAGACCAGAGCCACAGAGGAACACCAACACAACCAGCAGGCAGACCAAGCTGCTAAAGTTTCTCAAGTTGATGCCATCTCTGATCTTGACCTTGATTGGAAACACTGAGGTGAACTGTTCTTAGCTCGGTGGGCCCATGACTCATCTGGACATCAAGGCAGAGATGCAACATACCGATGGGCACGCGATAGGTCAATTGACTTATCCATGGACGCTCTCAGCGAAGTCATCCATGACTGTGACATTTGTGCTGCTATTAAGCAGGCTAAGCGAATCAAGCCCCTATGGTATGGTGAGAGATGGTCAAAGTACAAGTATGGTGAAGCCTGGCAGATTGACTACATCACTTTACCTCAATCTCGTTCTGGCAAGCAGGATGTGCTGACGATGGTAGAGGCCAGCACCGGATGGCTGGAAACCTATCCAATTCCACATGCGACTGCACGGAACACGATTCCTGGCTTGGAGAGAGAAATCATATGGAGACATGGAACTCCAGAGAGAATCGAGTCAGACAATGGCACTCATTTCAAGAACAATCTTGTGAAAAACTGGGCCAAAGAGCACGGCATTGAGTGGATCTGCCACATACCCTACTATGCACCAGCTTCAGGGAAGATTGAGCGATACAACGGTTTGCTGAAGACCACCCTAAAAGCCATGGGGGGTCAAACTCTGAAAAACAGGGACAAACATTTAGCAGAAGCTACCTGGTTGGTAAATAGTAGAGGCTCAGTAAACAGAGCAGGACCTGAGCAATTAGATTTGGTTCAAACAGGAGACGATGATTCTGCTAGTTTGAAGCAGGCTAGACTGTTTTGGTGAGAACTAGATTACAGGCTGAAATAAGAAAACAATGGTGATGTCTACTTCGCACATAGGCTTGCTGAGATGTATGAAAATATAAGTCAAAACATAGATAACACACTCGGCACCACTCTCACTCAGACTGCTGGCTGAGCTGCATCTCTCTAACCTCACCCTCCATTTTGGACTAACCCACTTTGTTTCCTAACCCTTTGGCTGAACCTCTATTCTTCATTGGGACTGGGGTAAGGTTGAGAGGGGTAAGGGTGTAGGTGAAGGGGTGTTTGAGAGCCCCTCCTGGGTACTCATTTCTGGGAGGGGAGTTGTGTGGGAATGCAGAATGCACAAGAGTTGTGGGGTGCAGATGCAAGACTGCTGTGGGAACGAAGCAAAGAGAAGTGACAACAGGCAGATCCTTGTAATAACAGACCTTGGTTCTCACATGCAGCTGGACACCTTATCTCAGAAGGGGTAGATAACAGACCTCACTAACGAGAATAACAAGGCCTGTACTTATGCAGATGTGGTGGGTCATCCCTGACTGATTATGCTAATACGTAGGCGTGAGCTCTACTGGCTGAGTGTATAAATTTGGGCTGTCATGATCAATACATGGCTTCAGCATAATTCATATTGGATCTTTCTGAGGACTCAGGCGGTGGGCCCGAACCATACTGGTTTATGGGCTTGTTTACCATTGTCCCACAGGCAAGCAGTGATAGCAGGCAACATGGCCTGCAACAGAGTTGTGTTTCTGTATTACCTTTTTACCTTATATATTTCTGTATATAACTGTATATACTGTAAATATCTGCTTGTATATTGTGCCAGCTGTAAATAATAAGCTTCATTCACACTTCCAGAGCCGGCTGAGTCTAGACTGGGTGATTTCTAAAGTGGGGGGGGGGGGGGCAGGGAACACCCAAACCATCACAGTGATAAAGTTCCTGTTGTATGTGAAAAGAATATGTTAGGGAAAAACATTTGGGTATTTTCTCCTTCGGGCGAAGAGAAACCTGTCCGAGGGGTGGTGTTTGCTGAAGGTCCTGGTCACACCTACTGGGTAATGCAGGAGAATGGTGAAATCCAGTGTATTCCACAGAGAAATTTAACTTTAGCTGAGAGAGTTTAAATTCAGAGTGTATAATACAGGCTGTTAGGAGTTTTCTGTTCTACGTACCATCATCATCCAACACTGAAAGAATCTACGAGAGAATCTACACTGTGTGAGTACAAACTCAACATCACCTGGGAGTCCCTGTTCTCGTCTTATCTGTGAGGAATCAAACTGTTCTGAGCTTTCGAATCACCTACATCTTAGATAGCTGGAATGAAGTGTGAACTGAACTTGTGATATTCATTAGTGTAAATATTGGTTTAGATTAGATCAGAGAGTTCTCAGCAATATTCTGAGTGATGTGGATGGCCGGCTCAGGCATAGAAGCACCAGCAGCTCCTTAACAGTTAGCAAGAAGAGTTCTGAGGCAAGCTTCAAACTAGCACACATATGAAGACCGCTCTGTACACGAATGTGAACCTTATGAGCCCTGCAAAGTCCTATCCTGTCTCATCTCATGAGAAGAACAGTTTCTGAATCCTGAGTGAAAGATGGTTCTGAAGAATGACAGGATGAAGAATGATTTGCCACCTGGACATTGCTGCATATCATCTAGAGACTATCTCTTATTTGATATGTTTGATGCAGGAATTATGATACAGAATAAAGGGATGGAATGTGGTGGTTTGGCCCAGGTCCCCTTAAAAAAGCCATAGAGCTCTCCAGGAGGACCAGAAAGGTCTAGGAGGTGGACACCAGAAATCGTAATTTTTGTTATTGAATCCCATAATCCTGCTATAACTTTATAAGTGGGCAGCAAAGTCAAAGCTCTCTCTTTTTTCTCCCTTCCTATGGCACTCTGGAGGGAGTCTTATCTGGGAGTTAGTCTGGGTTTTGGGGAATGAAATGCGAGGCCGAATTTGAAAGAATTTGAGAGATTTATTATCACAAACACTAAGAATCCCCTTCCCAAACTTATTTGTAACTACCCCACGTAAGTTCTTTGTCTGAGGTTGCGAATTAAATTACAAAATGACTATTGAAAAGGATTTATGAAGAAAGTCTGTGGCTTGAGAGAGAGTTCTGTCTTTTAGATCAAGTCTGTTACTCACTGTCCCAATTCAGTTCTGAAAAGTCTCAAATATCGTGGATTGGGGCACGCTGTCCGAGTTTCTGCAGGTCTGGGCCAAGCTGGGCGCTGGCCTCCGAAGCTGGCGAGGATCGGAGCGCTGCCTGTAACCGTGCCGTCCCGAGCCGGCTTTAGCTTTGATGCTGCGGTGCTATGCGAATGCCGAGCGAGTGCCGGGCAGTGCCAATGCGTGTGTGTGTGAGCGGGTGATCAAGAGAGGGTAATGAGCAAAAAGGTGGGTGCTCAATTAAGGCAAATGCAGCATCTTTTATAGTGTTTCAGAAGAGGTGTGTTAGCCACACTCAAGCGAACATACGTGAAGAATACAGATTGGTTCAAAATTATAATTAATTCACACATTGGCTAATTTTTACCAAAAACAACCTGTGGTACCACCCAGGGGTCAGCCCCCAGCAGGTGTGCGTAGGGTCCTCATAAAGTCTGAGAACCAAGGCCTTTTTTCCAAAACAATAGCCTATGTTTACAGTTTCTGCCCTTCTGGGGGAGAAATCTTCACAGAGGCTGTAACGGCTGCTGGGACAGCGACTGTCGTCATACAAGCAGATGAAAGCAATGTTTTGACTTCTCGATGGCTGGTTCATTTGAGCCACAATTTTGTATAAATGAGGGCATTGCAAAAAGGCTTTGCAACCGTTCACGACATGGGGCAACTAATGGGGGAGTAACCTGCCTGCGGCCTCCAAGACCACAATAAATTTCTCGCTGCACGATCATGGCCTGCTTGGGCCTAATGGGAGACAATGGGGGGGGGGGTGGAAAAAATGAGCACTGGGGTATCTGTGGTTTAGTTGGGTTGGGAGGAAGGTTTGCAGGGAATTCCCATGGACCCTTGTGATGGTTTGGGTGTTCCCCGCCTCCCCACACTTTGGAAATCACCCAGACTAGACTCAGACGGCTCTGGAAATTGAATGAAGCTCAGTATTTACAGCTTAGCAGAATATACAAGCAGATATTTGGACCAATTCTGATTCTGCAGGTCCTGCTCTGTTTGCTGAACCTCTACTATTTACCAACCAGGTAGCTTGTGCTAAATGTATGTCCCAGTTTTTCAGCGTTCCACCCCCCATGGCTTTTAGGGTGGTTTTCAGCAAACCGTTGTAGCACTCAATCTTCCCTGAAGCTGGTGCATAGTAGGGTATGTGGTAGATCCACTCAATGCCGTGCTCTTTGGCCCAGTTTTTCACAAGATTGTTCTTGAAATGAGTGCCATTGTCTGACTCGATTCTCTCTGGAGTTCCATGTCTCCACATGATCTGTCTCTCCAAGCCAAGAATGGTGTTACATGCAGTAGCATGTGGAACTGGATAGGTTTCCAGCCATCCGGTGCTGGCCTCTACCATCGTCAGCACATCGTGCTTGCCAGAACAAGATCGAGGTAAAGTGATGTAGTCAATCTGCCAGGCTTCACCATACTTGTACTTTGACCATCTCTCACCATACCATAGGGGCTTGATTCGCTTAGCCTGCTTAATAGCAGCACAAATGTCACAGTCATGGATGACTTCGCTGAGAGCGTCCATGGACAAGTCAATTGACCTATCGTGTGCCCATCGGTATGTTGCATCTCTGCCTTGATGTCCAGATGAGTCATGGGCCCACCGAGCTAAGAACAGTTCACCTCAGTGTTTCCAATCAAGGCCAAGATCAGAGTTGGCATCAACTTGAGAAACTTTAGCAGCTTGGTCTGCCTGCTGGTTGTGTTGGTGTTCCTCTGTGGCTCTGGTCTTAGGCATGTGTGCGCCTACATGCCGCACCTTCACTGGAATTCTCTCCAGCCGTGCATCAATGTCCTGCCATAGATCAGCTCACCAAATAGGCTTTCCTTTCCTCTGCCAACCATTCTTCTTCCAGTCCTTTAGCCAACCCCATGGAGCATTTGCTACCATCCATTAGTCGGTGTAGAGGTAAAGGATAGGCCAATTCTCATGTTCAGCCACATCAAGAGCAAGTTGAACAGCTTTTACTTCAGCGAACTGACTGTATTCTCCTTCACCATCTCTCACTTCGGTAACTCTCCTGGTAGGACTCCTGTGATGGTTTGGAGGTTACCCCGCCCCCCCAGACTTTTGAATTTGCCCCAGCTAACTCAGACGGACCCTGGGAATATAGATGAAGCAATTTATTTACAGCTAGCAGAATTTACAAGCAGCTATTTACAATATATACAGTTATATACAATTATATACAGAAATATACAAAGGATAAACAATACAAAAGCACAACTCCCCTCCCAGAAACCTGAGTCCCCAGGAGGGGCTCTCAAACCACCCCAACACCTCCCCCCGGTCCCCTCTCAACCTTACCCCAGTTCTCAGGAGGAAAAGAGGTGCAGCCAAGAGGTTAGGGAGCAAGGTTAGTGGGAGCAGGGTTAATGAGATGTGACCAGGTCTAAGGCAAAAGCAAGAGTGAAAAACAAAATGGAGAAAAAGTCTTTCTTCTTCCCAGAGCTCTCAGCGAGACTGTGAGAGAAGTTGACATCAATTGTTTTCATTTCACTGCCCGTTATCTAGTTCCTTTACCAAAACATTCCAGCTTGCTTCAAACTAGCACAGACTCCAGACTGCTGACTTCCATATTCGCTTGTTCCCAACAAGATGACAGGAACCATCTGTGAACAAAGCATAGTTCTTTTCCTGATCAGAGAGATCACCATAGGGAGGAGCTTCCTCAGCATGAGTTATTTTCTCCTCTGGAGGTTTGGAACAGTCTGTGCCTTCCAGCCAGTTGGTGATCACCTCCACCAGACCAGGTCGGTCAAGATTTCCCATTCGTGCTTGTTGGGTTATCAAAGCCATCCATTTAGACCAGGTTGCATCTGTGGCATGATGTGTAAATGAACCTTTGCCTTTGAACATCCAGTTTAGAACTGGCATTCTAGGAGCTAAAAGCAATTGTGACTCAGTACCAATCACTTCAGAAGCTGCTTTTACTCTTTCATAGGCTGCTAGTATCTCTTTCTCAGTTGCAGTGTAATTTGTCTCTGAACCTCTGTAACAACATCCCCAGAAACCAAGTGGATGACCACGTGTCTCGTTTGGAGCTGTTGTGGAACGGAGTTTAGGGGAATTTTGAGGAATAACATGCGAGGCCAATTTATTAAAAAAAAAAAATTTAAACGATTTATTACTAAACACTAGAAATCCCCTTCCCCAAACTTATTTATAACTATCCCACGTAAGTTCTTGGTTCGTGGTTGCAAATAAAAATACAGAATAGCTAAAATGAAGAGAGTTCATTTGAGTCTTGAGAGATTATTCAGTCTTTAGATTAAGTTTATCAATTACTCACTGTCCAAATGCAGTTCAGAGAAGTTTCAAAGTATTATGAATTCAAGGCGCGTTGTTCGAGCCTCTGCGAGTCTGGGCCGCGCTGAGCGCTGGCTTCCGAAGTTGACGAGGGACGGGGCGCTGCCGTGCTGTCTCAAGCTGGCCGTAACTTTAATGCTGCGGTGTGAATGCCGAGCGATGCATGTGCAGGCAGGGTATCATAGAGAAGGAGAGCAGGGAAGTGCTCAATTAAGGCAAATGCAGCATTTTTATAGTGTTTAAAAGAGGTGTGTTCAGCCAATTCAGGTGGACTTACGTTAATTTCACAGATTGGTACAAAGTTATAATCAATTCGTACAATTGGATAATTATTACCAAAACCAACCTGTGGGACCACCCAGGGGTCAGCCCCCAACAGATGTTCATCGGGTGATGGGAACCAAGGTCTTTTTCTCCAAAACATAGCCTATGTATATGCCTCTGCCCCCCCTGGGAAAGAGATCTTCCCAGGGCTGTTCGGCTCATGCAGGCTGGCCTTCATGTGAGCCACGACCCTGTGTACAAATGGGACCTTTGCAAGAGGGCTCTGCTCTCTTCCATGACAGGAGCTCTCTGCCAAAGGCTCCAAGTTGGACCATTGTCACTGGCAGCCGTGTACAGAATGTTCTTAATGTCCGGACCAGATCACACAGGACCCAAGCCCACTGCATGGACTACTTCTCACTTGATCTGATCAAAGGCTGCTTGCTGTTCAGGGCCCCACCCAAAATTGTTTCTCTTATGAGTCACATCATGCAGAGGTTTGACAATCTGACTGAATCCAGGAACGTGTAGTCTCCAAAATCCCACTGCACCCAAGAAAGATAGAGTGTCCTTCTTACTGGTGGGAACTGCCATGGTGGAGACTTTGTTAATCACATCCTGAGGAATGTGATGGCGACCATCCTGCCACCGCACTCCCAGAAACTGAATTTCTCTGGCAGGTCCTTTGACCTTGTCTCTCTTAATGGCAAAACCTGCTTGCAACAGAATGTCAATGATTTTGTTACCTTTCTTGAAGACTTCCTCAGGAGTTTGGCCCCACACAATGATGTTGTTGATGAATTGTATGTGCTCTGGAGCTTTACCTTTCTCCAGTGCATTGTGGATGACTGAGTGACAGATCGTTGAGCTGTGCTTCCACCCCTGAGGCAAATGGTTGAACTGGTATTGGATTCCTCTCCAGGTGAATGCAAACTGAGGCCTGCACTCCTTTGCTGTTTCAATAGAGAAGAAAGCATTAGCAATGTCTATGGTAGCATACCATTTAGCCTCCTGTTGGGAATCGTCGGTGGAGCGCTATGGGAAAATGACTCTTTGTTCACCAATATGGTTAGATGGTCATAATCCACTTTATTTCCATGATACCGTGACTTATATACACTTCTAGCAAGAGGCGTGCTCCACCAAGATTCGTTACAGTCAGAGGGTCCAGAGTTACATGTAATGCTTGCATAGGTTAGCTTATCACAAGATTCTAAGGGTCAGCCTCCATCACCACCCGCTCCAGCCCCTTTGGTTATCTAGTCTCTGCCCACTTCAGCTGTGTGTGGGGTGCTCAGTTGTTTACAGCTCGATTTCCTGGGCCAGCAGGGCTCTAAGGACATTCCCTGCACGGGTTGCTCATGTTTATCAATTTTTGTGTTCTGTGCTAACAAGAATTCCTCCAACATATCCCTCTCTTTCTTTTGAGCAAGCCGGGCTGGTCCTTCAACTTACATAGGCTGTTTAACACAGGGGTGAATGGTGCAGCTACAAATCAACAGTGCTAAAAAGAGAATAAACCTGTTAGAGCTTTCATCAGTAGTAATAGTCTGTCAAGCCAACAACCCAAGCTTAGCTAACAATCCCAAAAGCTATTTCTGCAAGCGACAGTAAGTCATTCGTACAAAACCCAAAAGTCCAGATGAACATCACAGTCACAGGAGAGTGCAGGTGTGCCACGTCTTCGCTGGCTCTGTGTGGCAGTCGACGTTGCAGATTCGCAGATCATTCAGCTGTCAAGTATTCTTCTCAGACTCCCATAGTTCTGGATTCACTCTGTAGTTCTCAGAAATCTCAATGTTCTCATCACACTCCTTAGCTATGAGCTATGTCTGACTATTGTGCTTAAGAACTACTAACCTCTAAATACAATACAAAGATATGCCCTAGATGTTGCTTTCAGGCTATTCTATTAGGCTTTTTCCCACAGTTCTTCATCTGCTTTTAGAATTTAGGGCAGTGGGGTTTTTTTATCTCTTGCAGGGCCCTTGCAAGAGACAAAGTCACATTGCCATCTTATGCCAATTCGAGTGGGCTTTGGCCTCTACAAAGCTGTTAAACTGAACCTATTCCGTTAAACCACAATCACTGAAAACTCGTGAGAATACCCAAATTCGTTAGCTGTGGTCCAAACCTTAAGATCCATATAAACACAATCATCATGTCAGTGCTTCTTTCAAGTCCTTTCACAGTTCTGCCATCTGAGCAAGACTTCTGCTCACTTTAGGAAAAAACAGGTTGGTCATAATCAGGTTGGTCTTCATCAAGGCCTGTGAAGATAAATGGTCAAACACAAGCAGATACAAGAACAAATGCAGACATATCCATTGCCTAGGCTAGCAGATCCACTGGCCTAGTCTCTATGCTGTGACTAGAAAAATCTCGGAAAGGAAAAGATTTCTTCTGCTATCCTACTGTCCTCTAACCCATTTTCCCCTTTTCAATAATGCCTAAATATACCCAAGAAAAACATCCCATAAGATCCTTATGTCCTAAGTTCCCAAAACTACAAACCCTTAGTCTTATCTTAGTCTAAAAATCTATCAGCTATAGGAAATTCAAGAAAAGGCAAAGAAAATCCAAGAAGATAACAATACCATGGTATTCTCAGAAAAAGAAAAAATCAGAATTGTCACAAGACTCATTTCATTGCAATTAGCAGCTGTTCCAGTAAACTTCTATACTAGTCCTGTCTTTATCTGTTATTGGGGGAAGGAGCTGACTGGCGTTAGCCTACAAGCTCTATCATTCCCTGCTCCTAGTCCAGAATCTGGTTAGTTACTTGCAATGTGGATCTCAGTGCCTATACCATTGCTGTGAGAGGCAATGCATCTGAGTTCTAGTTATAAGTGTGCTAGTCTGTCCTGTTTGGTGCTTTCCGTGTCTGTATGATTTTCCACCCATTGTCAGTGGCACTGGCATCTCTGCTATTTCCTAGCAATCTCCCTCTTTTTCTTTTTGCCACTGAGAAGAGGGTGCAAAAGTCGTTGCTGCGTAGTCTGTAGAAGGAATTAACCAGTAAGGTGATGGTAAATACCCCAGTCAGGAACTATTAGCTATCATTTCGAGTGCGAACTGTTATCATCAGGTGGCTAAAAAATACACCTGTGCGTGTCCATGCCTGTAACAGGGGCAAAAATGGTCCTAAGTTGCCCTCGTTATTCTTGCTATCATTTCCATAAACTTTCTGACATCTGTCTTCAGTATCATAGTAGCACAGTATCACAGTACCATCAGGGTTGGAAGAGATCTCAGACATCATCAAGTCCAACCCTTCACCACAGGGCTCAAGGCTAGACCATGGCACTAAGTGCCACGTCCAGTCTTGTCTTGAACAGCTCCAGGGCTCCAGGGATGGCGACTCTACCACCTCCCCGGGGAGCCCATTCCAGCATCCAAGCACACTCTCAGTGAAGATCTTCATCCTCACATCTGGCATTGTCAAAACAGTTGCTTCGCTGACTCCAGCAGGAAAGAAAAAAAAATCTGTAAAAAAACTGTAAAAGGAAACAATGGGCGGGGGGGGAACGGGGCCCCACGGGCCCCTCCACAAGTGGCAAGTGGGGGGGGGGAAGGAGGGGGAGGAGGGCTAGCAGCCCCAGCGCCGCTGGTGTCCTCGGCCCTCCATCTTGCCCAATCACCAGCTGTGTCAGGTCAGCCACCACTTGTTGTTTCTGTCGTCCTTTCCCCCTACTATCTATCCTTAGTACATAATATGAAATCTACTCTGAAGACTTCCAAACTGCCGTCTTTCCTCTCAGACTCCTCAAGACAGAGGCAGAAGACACAAGAGAGAAGAAAGGTAGAGGCTAAGCTGTGTGAGCTATCAAAATGCTAATCTCCCTGTAGCTATAGAAACGCAAAGTGACCAAACTCTGAAGCGACTCAAGGAAACCCACAAATTCTTCCCACCCCACCGATCCCCCCAGCATCTCCCTCAGTCCCCCAGCTGTTGAAGACTCGCGAGAGACCTCTTGGCTGTGGGATGCGGTCCGCTGGAGATGGGGCAGGCGGGCGGGGGTTCGACGGGCTGCGATGGTGAAGAGGGGCGGATCTGGAGACTGTTCCGCCGAGCCGCGGGGGGGTCCCGAGCTGTCCGGTGCGGTGGCTTCTGCCGTCGGTCCTTTCTCTCTACCGTTCATTCCTCTGTACCTTCAGTAGCGTCTTTTACCGGTTGAAAACTAAAAAAGTCTGCGTCCTGCATCACATGCAATCATCGGCGCAGACACGCGGGCGTGGGGGGGGGTCCATTCCAGTCGATAATAGAGCCGGCAGTCACGCTGCAGCAGCTGGCAGATTCACTACAGCGGCAGATTCGACACAGTACACACGTCAGTCCCAAAAACTTTTTCAAGCTGAGAAGCGTTTGTAACTGGCTGCAGGCGTATCGCTACGGGCAGCCGCCATTACGGGTGTGTCGGGGCGGTTCCTGGTGACGCGCAGCATCCATCGCCTGCTGGCAGGACTTTCATCCGCTAAAGCAATGATTTAAGTCTCGCCAGGCGGATTCGAGTGTTTGTAACGGTTCTACAGTCAGCAGCAACTCAGTCCCAAGCGTGTCTCTCCCACGTCTCATCCAGCACTCCGGCTAGACCGATATAAAGTCCTCTAGCCTCCTATGCGCTCAGCCCACAGAGCTGAAGCAGGACGAGATGTCTCTCGGAGACTAAGACTCGTCAGCGGGGACAGCGCCACGGCCATGAATGACAGAAAACAAAGTCTTTATATAATGATAGACAATTGTACATGCCCAATATTTTCGGAGGGGTCGTAATGCCTTGCAACGAACAATCGGCAGAGAGTTGGTGCGGTCTGCATTCCTTGCGGCAAAGCTGTGTACTCATAGTGGCTCGCAGGTTCAGCTTCATTCACAGATGGTACTGTATAGGCAAATCACCAGCAACCTTGTTCGGCGAGGGAGATAGCGGAGAAGCAGTGGTAGGAAGTTTTGTGACTTCTGTATTCTGCAAGGTGACGCTTACTGCTGTTGCCAAGTCAACTCCGCGGCTTTCACCGGCGGCTGAGTAGTGAATGGGTGTCCAGGTACCCTCTGCCTCATCCCGCGCCACAGCTATTGTCGTCTGCGCTAGGAGCAGGTGTTGATCTGTTGGAAGGTAGGAGAGCCCTGCAGAGGGACCTGGACAGGCTGGATGGGTGGGCTGAGGCCAATGGGATGAGATTTAACAAGGCCAAGTGCAGGGTTCTGCACTTTGGCCACAACAACCCCAAGCAGCACTACAGGCTGGGGACTGAGTGGCTGGAAAGCAGCCAAGAGGAGAGGGGCCTGGGGGTACTGATAGATAGTAGGCTGAAGATGAGCCAGCAGTGTGCCCAGGTGGCCAAGAGAGCCAATGGCATCCTGGCCTGCATCAGGAACAGTGTGGCCAGTAGGACGAGGGAGGTTCTTCTTCCCCTGTACTCAGCACTGGTCAGGCCACACCTTGAGTACTGTGTCCAGTTGTGGGCCACTCAATTCAAGAGAGATGTTGAGGTGCTGAAACGTGTCCAGGGAAGGGCAACAAAGATGGTGAAAGGCCTGGAACAGAAACCCTCTGAGGAGAGGCTGAGGGAGTCGGGGTTGTTTAGCCTGGAGAAGAGGAGGCTCAAGGGTGACCTCATTGCTGTCTACAACTACCTGAAGGAGGTTGTAGCCAGGTGGGGGTTGGTCTCTTCTCCCAGACAACCAGCAACAGAACAAGTGGACACAGTCTCGTGTTGTGCCGGGGGAAGTATAGCTGGATGTTAGGAGGAAGTTCTTCACAGAGAGAGTGATTGGCATCTGTGGGAAGCTTTCTCCTGCAGCGAAGTATGGAATGTAAACATCAGACCCTGTGATGAGAAGTGTCCTTGGAGCCTCGCAGGCTCCCAGGGGCCTGGGCTGAGAACCATGAGCAACCCACGCACAGCTGTCAGGGGGGGGAATCTGCCAGTCCCTGGGGCGGGCACAGCCCAGGGGGATGACCCTGGCCAGCCCCCCTGGGTGGGAGCCTCAAGGTGTTTACTGTAAGCTAACCTATCTCTGCCTTACACTTAACTTGGAGCCAATCTGTACCTTCCACTTGTACCAATCTTAAGCTAAGTTAGTTGTCTACACCCCCTTTGGGGGCTATAAAAGTCGTTGCATTGCCCTAATAAAACGCACTGCTGCACAGTAGCCACAGAGTCGACTCTCAGTGCCCCGATCTCTCGCCGCACCAGTCTCCGTCCTCCAACAGATGTTCAGGCAACATAGCAGGGTTCGGCAGGCCGGGCTGGGTCGCTCCCATCGCTTGCATTTGATCATTAATTGCTCGTAGATCGTGTAATAGACGATATTTCCCTGATGACTTTTTTACAACAAAAATTGGAGTGTTCCAGGGGCTAAGAGAAGGTTTTAAATGTCCAAGCTCTAATTGTTCTTTTACCAGATTCTGGGCTGCTTGCAGACTTTCCTTTTTCAGCAGCCACTGGTCGATCCAGACTGGTTCATTTGATAACCACGTTAACTGGATCGGGAAAGTCCAAGAGCCAGTGACCGCCACTAGAAATCCTCTTGGTTCGTAGTGATGGTGGCACCTATTTGGCTTAGCACATCCCTTCCAATAAGCATGGATACATTTGATGGTAGAGGCATCACTGTTACCACCTGTGTAAGTTGGTGGTTGTCAATTAAAATTTGTACCGGATGGGCACTGTGGCTGGTTTGAACTGAGCCTTGATGTTGTTTTTTCAGCAATGGCCAATTACTAGGCCAATTAGAAAGGTTGCAAATAGTTATATCAGCCCCTGTGTCCAAGAGTGCTTTCCATTCCTTTCGTTCCCCCTGACATACAACAGTCACTTTTAATTCTGGTCGGGAGACCATGTTCATGGTTAACATGGCTTGATTGCCTGTAGACCCAAAACCGCCTTTTCCTCTTTCTATTAAGGAATTCTGTAGTCCCTCAGTCATTTGAGGCAGCGGTACCACTTGAGCAATTACTGATCCTTGTGGAATATGGATTGGTGGAAAATTTGTATGTAGCATGATTTTAATTTCTCCCTCCGAGTCTGCATCAATAATACCAGGCAAAACAAAGAGTCCTTTTATCGACGTTGATGATCGTCCTAATATCACAGCTCCACATGGTTGATCATTGATTTTGCAGGGACCAAAGATTCCTGTAGGAATGTACAGTCTATTGCTGTTGCCAAGTCCAAGACGAGGCTCCCGCTGGTGGCTGGTTGGAGATCGCTGATCCGTCGCTTGGGGAGAAAGGGTTGTGAGGGCTGTATTGCGCTGGAGCCGCTATTTGTTTCGTAGCGCTGGGCTGACTGGCGCTCCTCATCCCATTTCCCGAACGTCTGCAGGCTTTCTGAGAATGATTGTCCTTCTGGCAAGCAGGACACCACACCGCTCCCTGTTGACACTGTCTTCTCATGTGCCCTTTTTCTCCACAGCGAAAACAGGTAGCAGCATTCCCTCCCCTATTCTTTCCCTGTTCCCTGAGGGGGGCTAATGCTGCCGCTAAAGCTTGTTGCTGAGCCTGCAGTACATTCTCCTGAGCTTTAATCATTTTTTCTCCTAGCCTGTCCATTGCTTCTGTCAGGAATGCCTGTTCTCCTGTTGGCACCCTGCTCATTCTCTCCAACATATTCTCAAGTGTACTGTTTATTGGTAATTGGGACAATATTGCCCTGGTTTTTGGGTTACAATTGTCCAGAGCACATTGCCTCATTAAGGGTGCTTTCATTCGGTCTTCTATTTCTACATTTTCAAAAGCTGCTGCAAGTCTGTCTATGAATTCAGAAAAGGCTTCTCTTGGACCTTGTTTAATAGTTGTATAGGCGGGGGGTCCTGGCTCTATTTTTATCATACTCAGTGCCTCCTTAGCTGTTCTCATTGCTTCCTGTAAAATTTCTGCCCCGCATTCTGCCTGTGCGGCTATTGCAGAAAAATTTCCTGTTCCCATCAACTGATCAACCCTTACCCCATGAAGGGGGTTTCCCTGAGCCCTAGGCTGGTTCTGAGAATTAGTGGCTAATTGCTGCCACTGAGACTGCCACAACATCTGTTGAGATGGTGTCAAAATGAGGCGCATAATTCTCTTCACATCTTCAGGACAGAGAACATATCCCGAAAAAATGTAATCGAGAATCTGTTTTGTCGGTTCCCCTCGCGGTCCTGTTTCCTTAGCCGTTTGTCTCAGGGTCTGCAGCATTTTCCAATTAAAAGGCTTATGTTCCCCTCTCTGCTGACCATCCGCCCCCGTTTCATAAAACACAGGGAAGGTCTGCACTATTTCTAGTGCTGCCTCACGATCCCCTGACGCAAAAGCCTCTTCCCCCAGTGCCTTCCAGTCTATAGTTTGTACTGACGCCTTTCCCCTCGGCTCCCCATCGACACCAGGTGGCGGCTTTGGCCATTCTTGGGTTTCCACCTCCGGACTTCTCCAGGGGCTCGGAGCCCGTAAAGAGCGAGGGTCTCGCGGGAGCAGAGGAGCCGAAGGCTCCAAGACTGGTATTTCATCAGTGGGGAATGGAGGTGGTGGTCCTTTGTCGTCAGGTAGCGCAGGAGAGGGTAAAGTAGGATAATTAATACAGGAGGATTTAGCAGGGATTTTATCGGATTTAACAGGGATTTTGTCCCCTGGAGGCGGAGACCAATAGTCTGCTCCTGGTATAATTTTTCCAGCCTCAGGATCTAACTGATTCTGGGCTTGTAGGGCGACATCCTTTTCCATTTGATATTTTTTCAAATCATTAGTAATGTCCCTCCATGGTTTCATAAGTTTTTTAGCAACCTTATCTTCATCTATTACTCTTTCCCATAAGTTGTTACCAATCTCCCTCCATCTTTTCCAGTCAAATACATGAGCCGGTTTCTCTATTACCCCTAAATTATATCCCAATGCTATCAAATCCTCTAGCCCCTTAACTGGCCCTACACTTCGCTTTTCTAAAAAGCGTTTTAATAAATCATGTGCTACCTGTTTCTCCATGGTAGTCTTCACGTTGTGGGCACCTCACGCGTTTGCTGTAGAGGTCGAGCCGTCTCCCGCTTTTGCCCAGGAGCCTTTGCCTCGCCGGTGTCGGACGTCTTTAAGAGAGCTTGCCGAATCGCCGGTCCCAACTCCTCCAGATCCCGATGCCTTTTGCCGTCAGGTCCTGCTCCTCCGGATCCCGATGCCTTTTGACGTCAGGTCCTGCTCCTCCGGATCCTGATGCGTTTTGCCGTCAGGTCCTGCATGGTCCCTGTTCAGGGGGCCATTTGAAGCCAGGGTCCAATCAATATGATTGATAAAGCAAGTTCAACTTTATTGAGTTACAGCACGGTTTATATAGAGCAAGCAGAGAGCAAGCAGGAGTATTCTATGCTAATTATCAAGCTATGGACATGCTAATTGGGTGCTTAGCGCATTTTTTAGTCCACCCCTAGTACGCCTCTATATCCTGTTTTTGGTTAGTAGTTCCTTATTCTTGTGTGCTTTGTTCTGCTTTTCTAAGTTAACTTTAGATGAAGGTCGCTGTGTCCTTGTCCTTGATTGGTGCTTCAGCGGTGAGGGTGATCTTGCAACTTTCTTCAGATATTTCAAACAAGTCCAGTAAATTTCCATGGCCTGGTTCATGCAGCCATCCTTCCACACTTTTACTGACTGGATTCTCCGTCTCCATCTTTCATTTCGGTAACTCTCCTGGTTGGACTCCAAACCGCTGACTTCCATATTCACTTGTTCCCAACAAGACGACAGGAACCATCTGTGAACAAAGCATAGTTCTTTTCCTCATCAGAGAGATCACCATAGGGAGGAGCTTCCTCAGCACGAGTTATTTTCTCCTCTGGAGGTTTGGTACAGTCTGTGCCTTCCGGCCAGTTGGTGATCACCTCCACCAGACCAGGTCGATCAAGATTACCCATTCGTGCTCGTTGGGTTATCAAAGCCATCCATTTAGACCAGGTTGCATCTGTGGCATGATGTGGTGATGAACCTTTGCCCTTGAACATCCAGTTAAGAACTGGCAGTCTAGGAGCTAAAAGCAATTGTGACTCAGTACCAATCACTTCAGAAGCTGCTTTTACTCTTTCATAGGCTGCTAGTATCTCTTTCTCAGTTGCAGTGTAATTTGTCTCTGAACCTCTGTAACAACATCCCCAGAAACCAAGTGGACGACCACGTGTCTCATTTGGAGCTCGCTGCCAAAGGCTCCAAGTTGGACCATTGTCACTGGCAGCCGTGTACAGAATGTTCTTAATGTCCGGACCAGATCTCACAGGTCCCAAGCCCACTGCATGTACTATTTCTCACTTAATTTGATCAAAGGCTGCTTGTTGTTCAAGTCCCCGCTCGAAATTGTTTCTCTTACGAGTCACATCATGCAGAGGTTTGACAATCTGACTGAAACCAGGAATGTGTAGTCTCCAAAATCCCACCACACCAAGAAAAGAAAGTGTGTCCTTCTTACTGGTGGGAACTGCCATGGTAGAGACTTTGTTGATCACATCCTGAGGAATATAACGGCGACCATCCTGCCACCACACTCCCAGAAACTGAATTTCTTTGGCAGGTCCTTTGACCTTGTCTCTCTTAATGGCAAAACCTGCTTGCAACAGAATGTCAATGATTTTGTTACCTTTCTCAAAGACTTCCTCAGCAGTTTGGCCCCACACAATGATGTTGTCGAAGAATTGGATGTGCTCTGGAGCTTTACCTTTCTCCAGTGCATTGTGGATGACTGAATGACAGATGGTTGAGCTGCGTTTCCACCCCTGAGGCAAACGGTTGAACTGATACTGTATTCCTCTCCAGGTGAATGCAAACTGAGGCCTGCACTCCTTTGCTATGGGAATAGAGAAGAAAGCATTAGCAATGTCTATGGTTGCATACCATTTAGCCTCCTTCGATTCCAGCTCGTACTGGAGTTCCAGCATGTCTGGCACAGCTGCACTCATGGGTGGCATCACCTCGTTGAGGGCACGAAAGTCAACTGTCAGTCTCCAGTCGCCCGTAGGTTTACGCACAGGCCAGATGGGACTGTTGAAAGGTGAATGAGCTTTCTCGATGACAGCCTGACTCTCCAATTGATGAATCAGCTGATGAATGGGCAACAAAGAGTCACGGTTAGTTCTGTACTGCCTGTGATGAACAGTTTGAGTTGCAATTGGCACTTCCAGGTCCTCTATGTCATGATGTCCCACAACTGCAGATTCATCTGAAAGTTCAGGTCTAATAGACAATTTCAATTTACAGTCCTCAATCTCTACAGATGCTATTCCAAAACCCCTTTTGTGACCCTTAGGATCTTGGAAACAAACTTGTCTCAAAAAGTTAATTCCCAAAATGCAAGGTGCATCAGGACCAGTTACAATAGTATGTGTCTTCCACTCTTTACCAGTTAAACTGATCTCAGCCTCTATCTTAGTTAACTCTTGAGATCCACCAGTTATTCCAAAGATAGAAATGGACTCTGTCCCTTTGCAATTTGATGGCAATAAAGTACACTGAGCGCCTGTGTCAACTAAAGCCCTGTATTTCCGAACTCTTGAACTGCCAGGCCACCTAATGAATACATTCCAATAGATTCGGTTCTCTCCACTGTCCCTTTCCTCCTCCTGGCTGGAGGCAGGGCACCCCTAATGCTGAACATGGCATGTAGGGTGTACAGAGTGATTGGTGTTGCTGTGAGAGGAACTGCAACTGTTGGAACAATTGCAGTTGCTCTCGGGAGCTGAAGAAGTGACAGCTACTTTCCTGGCATTATTGCCTCTGTTTCTGCCACTCTGCAGATCCCTGACTCTCTTTGAAAGAGCTGAAATAGGTTTACCATCCCACTTGTTCATGTTCTCACCATATGTGTCACACAGAAGTATCCACAGTGACGTGTGGAAGAATTTCTCGCCAGTCGAGGACATAAAGTCATAAACATGGGTAACTTGCTCTGAGAATGTCCTTGGTTCCCAGCGAGGCTAGGAAATCGAGCTTGTAGGCTAATGCCAGTCAGCTCCTTCCCCCAATAACAGATAAAGACAGGACTAGCATAGAAGTTTACTGGAACAGCTGCTAATTGCATGAAATGAGTCTTGTGACAATTCTGACTTTTCCCTTTTCTGAGAATACCATGGTATTGTTATCTTCTTGAATTTTCTTTGCTTTCTTGAAGTTCCTATAGCTGATAGATTCTTAGAGTAAGATAAGTTAAGACTAAGGGTTT
>NW_026974599.1:0-56921 GCF_015220805.1 Pogoniulus pusillus
TCCGCTCCGGTTCCGCCCCGCTCCGCTCCGCCCCAACCCGCTCCGGTCCGCTCCGGTCCACTCCGACCCGCTCCGGTCCGCCCCAACCCGCTCCAGTCCACTCCGACCCGCTCCGGTCCGGTCCGCTCCGGTCCGCTCCGGTTCCGCTCCGCCCCGCCCTGCTCCGGTCCGCCCCGCTCCGGTCCGCTCCGGTTCCGCTCCGCCCCGCCCTGCTCCGGTCCTCTCCGCCACGCTCCGGTCCCCTCCGACCCGCTCCGACCCGCTGCGGTCCGCCCCAGTCTGCTCCGGTCCACTCCGCCCCGCCCTGCTCCGGTCCGCCCCGCCCCGGTCCGCTCCGGTCCGAACCGGCTCTGGGCGCTGCCCGCACAGCACCTACCGCCCCCCCCCCCCCCCCCCCCCAGAGCGGAGCCCTCTGGGCCTCGGTGCCAGCAGCTCAGTCCCTGCCCCCCCTGCCCCCCCCCAAGCCGTACAGAGCCTGGGGGTGCCCTGGGGGTGCCCTGAGGGTGCCCTGTGCCAGCAGCCCCCCCCCAGCCCCCAGCAGCTGCCAGCTTCACGCCTGGGCACTGCTGCTCTCTGCCAGGACCCTCTGCTGCCCTTTCACCCCCACCCAGGGGGTGCCAGCCTAAGGGGGGTGCCAGCCTGGAGGGGTGCCAGCCTGGAGGGGTGCCAGCCTAAAGGGGGTGCGCCAGCCTAAGGGGGTGTGCCAGCCTGGGGGGGGTGCCAGCCTAAGTGGGGTGCTAGCCTAAGTGGGGTGCCAGCCTAAAGGGGGGTTGTGTGCTCCCCCGGCAGCCTGCCTGAAGGTACAGCAGTGCCAGGGGACAAGGATGGGCTCCTTTTTCCCTCGCCTTTTCCCTTTCCCCCTGCCTTTTCCTTGCCTTTTCCCTCTCCCTTTGCCTTTTCCTTGCCTTTTCCCTTCCCCTCTGCCTTTTCCTTGCCTTTTCCCTTTCCCCCCCTGCCTTTTCCCTTTCCTTTTCCCTTCCCCCCCTGCCTTTTCCCTGCCTTTTCCCTTCCCCCCCTGCCTTTTCCCTGCCTTTCCCCTTTCCCCTCTGCCTTTTCCTTGCCTTTTCCCTTCCCCCCCTGCCTTTTCCCTCTCCTTTTCCCTTTCCCCCTGCCTTTTCCTTGCCTTTTCTATTTCCTCCCTGCCTTTTCCTTGCCTTTTCCCTTTCCCCCCTGCCTTTTCCTTACCTTTTCCCTTCCCCCTGCCTTTTCCTTGCCTTTTCCCTTCCCCCCTGCCTTTTCCTTGCCTTTTCCCTTTCCCCCTGCCTTTTCCTTACCTTTTCCCTTCCCCCCCTTCCTTTTCCTTACCTTTTCCCTTCCCCCTGCCTTTTCCTTGCCTTTTCCCTTCCCCCCTGCCTTTTCCTTACCTTTTCCCTTCCCCCCCTTCCTTTTCCTTACCTTTTCCCTTCCCCCCCCTTCCTTTTCCTTACCTTTTCCCTTCCCCCCCTGCCTTTTCCTTACCTTTTCCCTTCCCCCCCCTTCCTTTTCCTTACCTTTTCCCTTCCCCCCCTGCCTTTTCCTTACCTTTTCCCTTCCCCCCCCTGCCTTTTCCTTACCTTTTCCCTTCCCCCCCTTCCTTTTCCTTACCTTTTCCCTTCCCCCCTGCCTTTTCCCTTTCCTTTTCCCTTCCCCCCCTGCCTTTTCCCTGCCTTTTCCCTTCCCCCCCTGCCTTTTCCCTGCCTTTTCCCTTCCCCCCCTGCCTTTTCCCTGCCTTTCCCCTTTCCCCTCTGCCTTTTCCTTGCCTTTTCCCTTCCCCCCCTGCCTTTTCCCTCTCCTTTTCCCTTTCCCCTCTGCCTTTTCCTTGCCTTTTCCCTTTCCCCCCTGCCTTTTCCTTGCCTTTTCCCTCTCCCTTTGCCTTTTCCTTGCCTTTTCCCTTTCCCACTGCCTTTTCCTTGCTTTTTCCCTCTCCCCCCTGCCTTTTCCTTACCTTTTCCCTTCCCCCCCCTTCCTTTTCCTTGCCTTTTCCCTTTCCCCCCCTGCCTTTTCCTTACCTTTTCCCTTCCCCCCCTGCCTTTTCCTTACCTTTTCCCTTCCCCCCCTTCCTTTTCCTTACCTTTTCCCTTTCCCCCTGCCTTTTCCTTGCCTTTTCTATTTCCTCCCTGCCTTTTTCTTGCCTTTTCCCTTTCCCCCCTGCCTTTTCCTTACCTCTTCCCTATCCCCCCCTGCCTTTTCCTTACCTTTTCCCTCCCCCCCTGCCTTTTCCTTACCTTGTCTGTGTTTTTTTTAGTGCTTATCATTTCCCTCCCAACTTTTATCTTTCCATTTCACTCTTTCCTTGCCCTTTTTTTTGGGGGGGGGTTTTGCTTTTCCTACTTGTTTCCTTTTCCCCCTGCTATTTAATTCCTGCTTCTGTTATTTTCTTGGCTTTTCCCCTTTATTTCCTAACCTCTAATTGATTTTTTTCCTATTTTTTCCCTTTTTTCCTGCCACTTTTGGGAGCTTCTCATTCCCCCCCCAGGCTTTTTCTGCTTTCCCCCCCTTTTCTCTTACCTTTTCTGTTTGATTTGTTGCTTGGTTTGTTCCCTGCTATTTCCTTCACCCCTCTGGGGTTTCTTTCCTCCTTATTTTCTATCCTTTCCCTGCCTTTTCCCATTTTTCTGCATTTTCCTTGCTGTTTTTCCTGCCTTTTGCTGTGTTTCACACACACACACTTTTTTCCCTGTTCTTTTCCCTTCCCCCCTCCCTTTTTCCTTCCTTTTCCTGTTTTTCCCACTTTATTTCCCTGCTTTTTCTTCTATGCCCCCCTTTTTTTCCTGCCTTTTCTTCTATCCCCCCTTTTCCCTGCCTTTTCTTCTATCCCCTCTTTTCCCCCTGTCCTTTCTGTTATCCCCCCTCTTTTCCCTGTCTTTACTTCTATTCCCCCCTCTTTTCCCTGCCTTTCCTTCTATCCCCCCCTTTTTCTCTGCCTTTTCTTCTATCCCCCCCTTTTTTCCCTGCCTTTTCTGTTATCCCCCCCTCTTTTTTCCCTGCCTTTTCTTCTATCTCCCCCTTTTTCCTCTGCCTTTTCTTCTATCCCCCCTTTTCCCCCTGTCCTTTCTGTTATCCCCCCTCTTTTCCTGCCTTTTCTTCTATTCCCCCCTCTTTCCCCTGCCTTTCCTTCTATCCTCCCCCTTTTTTCCTGCCTTTTCTTCTACCTCCCCCTTTTCCCCCTGCCTTTTCTGTTATCCCCCCCTCTTTTTTCCTGCCTTTTCTTCTATCCCCCCCTTTTTCCTCTGCCTTTTCTTCTTTCCCCCCTTTTCCCCCTGTCCTTTCTGTTATCCCCCCTCTTTTCCCTGCCTTCTCTTCTATTCCCCCCCTTTTTTCCTGCCTTTTCTTCTATTTCCCCCTTTCCCCCCTGCCTTTTCTGTTATCCCTCCTTTTCCCCCTGCCTTTTCTTCTATCCCTCCCTTTTCCCCTGCCTTTTCTTCTATCCCCCCCCTTTTTCCCTGCCTTTTCTGTTATCCCCCCCCTTTTTCCCTGCCTTTTCTTCTATCCCCCCCATTTTCCTCTGCCTTTTCTTCTATCCCCCCCTTTTCCCCTGCCTTTTCTGTTATCCCCCTCTTTTTTCTTGCCTTTTCTTCTACCTCCCTTTTTTTCCCTGCCTTCCTCTTGCCTTTCCTCCTGCTTTCTCCCTTCTCTCTTTCTCTTGCCCTCCGTGAGACCTCCATGACAACTTCGGCCTCCACCCTCCCAACCCCCCCTTCACATGGCACCCCCTACCCCCACCCCACTGTGCCCTTCCTTGCCCAAAGTGGCCAAATTTGAGCCCAAACCTGTGAAAATAAAAAGCAAACATCCTCGGAGGAAGCAGCTCAAGGTTTGGGCACCTCCTGGCAGAGGCTACTTCAGCAGGTGACTAATTGGTGTTAATTAAAAGCCCCTTCCCCCCCCCCCAGGGGAGGGTCAGCCCTGGCAAGAGCAGACTGAGATCTGCCCAGAGCTCACTGCAGCTTCCTACCCCACTTTGGTCCCAGTTTGGGTCCTGAGCTTCCCCTCAGCCAGCACAGCACCTAGGCAGGGATGCCAGCAATTAGGAGTTCTGCTTAATTAACCTCCTTCAGGCTAGGGAGGGGGCAGCAGCACCCCAGCTTCACCGGGGTGGGGGTGGCTGGTGTCATCCACTACCCCCAGCACCCCACTTTAACCCATTTCAAGCCAATTTAACCCATTTCCACCCATTTAAACCCACTTTAACCTGTTGTAAAGCATTTAAATCAATTTTACCCATTTCCCACCCATTTTTAACCTGTTTTGACCCAATTTAACCAATTTTCATCCATTTTAACCTGCTTTAACCCAATCTAACCTCTTTTAGCCCATTTTAACCTACTTTGACCTGTTTCAACCCAATTTAACCCATTTTAACCCATTTCCACCCATTTAAACCCACTTTAACCTGTTTTAATGCATTTAAATCAATTTTTTACCCAATTGAACCCATTTTCACCCATTTTTAACCTGTTTTGACCCAATCTAACCTCTTTTAGCCCATTTTAACCCACTTTGACCTGTTTCAACCCAATTTAACCCATTTTAACCTGTTTTAACCCCATTTATCCCATTTTATCCCATTTCCACCCAGTCTAGCCCATTTTAATCCCCTTTTCACCCAATTTAACCCATTTTAACCCATTTCCACCCAGTCTAGCCCATTTTAATCCCCTTTCCACCCCATTTAACCCATTTTATCCCATTTCCACTCAGTCTAGCCCATTTTAATCCCCTTTTCACCCAATTTAACCCATTTTAACCCATTTCCTCCCAGTCCAGCCCATTTTAATCCCCATTTCCACCCCATTTAACCCATTTTATCCCATTTCCACCCAGTCTAACCCATTTTAATCCCCTTTTTCACCCCATTTAACCCATTTTATCCCATTTCCACCCAGTCTAACCCATTTTAATCCCCCTTTCCACCCAATTTAACCCATTTCATCCCATTTCCACCCAGTCTAACCCATTTTAATCCCCTTTTTCACCCCATTTAACCCATTTCATCCCATTTCCACCCAGTCTAGCCCATTTTAATCCCCTTTTCACCCCATTTAACCCATTTTATCCCATTTCCACCCAGTCCAGCCCATTTTAATCCCTCTTTTCACCCAATTTAACCCATTTTACCCCATTTCCACCCAGTCCAGCCCACTTGAAGCATATTTCCACCCCATTTAACCCATTTTAACCCATTTCCACCCAGTCTAACCCATTTTAATCCCCTTTTTCACCCCATTTAACCCATTTTATCCCATTTCCACCCAGTCTAGCCCATTTTAATCCCCCTTTTCACCCAATTTAACCCATTTTATCCCATTTCCACCCAGTCTAGCCCATTTTAATCCCCTTTTCACCCAATTTAACCCATTTTATCCCATTTCCACCCAGTCCAGCCCATTTTAATCCCCTTTTCACCCCATTTAACCCATTTTATCCCATTCCCACCCAGTTTTATCCCATTTTCACCCAGTCTAACCCATTTTAAGCTCATTTTTCACCCCATTTAACCCATTTTATCCCATTTCCACCCAGTCTAACCCATTTTAATCCCCTTTTGACCCCATTTAACCCATTTTATCCCATTTCCACCCAGTCTAGCCCATTTTAATCCCCATTTCCACCCCATTTAACCCATTTTAACCCATTTCCACCCAGTCTAACCCATTTTAATCCCCTTTTTCACCCCATTTAACCCATTTTATCCCATTTCCACCCAGTCTAGCCCATTTTAATCCCCTTTTTCACTCCATTTAACCCATTTTATCCCATTTCCACCCAGTCCAGCCCATTTTAATCCCATTTTCACCCAATTTAACCCATTTCATCCCATTTCCACCCAGTCTAGCCCATTTTAATCCCCATTTCCACCCCATTTAACCCATTTTAACCCATTTCCACCCAGTCTAACCCATTTTAATCCCCTTTTTCACCCCATTTAACCCATTTTATCCCATTTCCACCCAGTCTAGCCCATTTTAATCCCCTTTTCACCCCATTTAACCCATTTTATCCCATTTCCACCCAGTCCAGCCCATTTGAAGCCTATTTTCACCCAATTTAACCCATTTCATCCCATTTCCACCCAGTCCAGCCCATTTTAATCCCCTTTCCACCCCATTTAACCCATTCTGTGCCGTTCCCAGCACGCAGCTCCTCCCCAGCAGGGTTTCAAAGCTCTCCCTCGCTTGCAGCAGAGCTGATCCTGCTCCAGGCACGGGGGAAGGTGCAGGAGTCTCCATGGCAACGCCTTGGGGGGGCTGCGGGGGGTCAGTGGGGAGCAGGGAGGGGAGGTTTGGGGTGGGGGGGAGCAGAGCTGGCAGTGCTGGCAGGGAAGGGGGGGGTGGAGGTGCCATGGGGACATTCAAACCCCTGGGGCCAGCCCCACACGCCCACACCCCCACCGCAGGACCATGCTCAGACCTCCAGCCCCATGCCCAGCCCCACAGGAGCGTGCCCAGATCCTCGTGGGACCATGCCTGGCCCTACAGGACCCCCCCAGCCCTATGCCCACACCCCCAGGACCATGCCCAGTCCCACAAAGTCGTGTCCAGACCCACAGGCCCATTCTCAGCCCCACACAGCCATGCCCAGTCCCACAGAACCATGCTTGGACTCCCAGCCCCATGCCTGGGACCCTGCTCAGACCTCCAGACCCACGCCCCTATGCCCAGCTCCATACCCTTATTGCCCACCCCACAGCCCCATGCCCAGCCCCATACTCCCATGCCCAGCCCCACACATCCATGCCCAGCCCCACACATCCGTACCCAGCTCCATACTCCCATGCCCAGACCCACAAATCCATACCCAGCCCCACACCCCCATGCCCAGACCCACACCCCCATGGCCAACCTCATGCCCAGCCCCACACATCCATGCCCAGCCCCATACCCCCATGCCCAGCCCCACACATCCATGCCCAGCCCCACACATCCATGCCCAGCCCCATACCCCCATGCCCAGCCCCACACATCCATACTCAGCCCCACATCCCCATGCCCAGCCCCACACATCCATGGCCAACCTCATGCCCAGCCCCACACCCCCCTACCCAGCCCCATGCCCAACCCCATACCCCCATGCCCAGCCCCACACATCCATGCCCAGCCCCATACCCCCATTCCCAGCCCCACACATCCATACCCAGCCCCACACCCCCATGCCCAGCCCCATGCCCAGCCCCATACCCCCATGCCCAGCCCCACACATCCATACTCAGCCCCACACCCCCATACCCAGCCCCACACCCCCATGCCCAGCCCCACACATGCATGGCCAACCTCATGCCCAGCCCAACACCCCCATGCCCAGCCCCACACATCCATGCCCAGCCCCACACATCCATACCCAGCCCCACACATCCATGCCCAGCCCCACACATCCATACCCAGCCCCATACCCCCATGCCCAGCCCCATACCCCCATGCCCAGCCCCACACATCCATGCCCAGCCCCACACCCCCATGCCCAGCCCCATACATCCACGGCCAACCTCATGCCCAGCCCCACACCCCCCTCCCCAGCCCCATGCCCAGTCCCATACCCCCAACAAGACCACATCTGGCCGCACATCTGCCGCGCTCCCTGCGGGGTGCCAAGGGGCAGCGGAGCCGCAGCGGTGCCAGAGGCCGGGGGCTGGTCCGTCCGGGGGCTGGCAGGGACCCAGCGGCGCAGCCTGCGCGGCCCCGCGGCTCCGGTCCCGCTCCCGTTCACACGACCTCGGCTCGCCCCCGGCATGCTCCCAGCGCGCCGGGCCGGGCCCGCGGCCACCGGGAGGGGCAAAGGGAAGCGCTGGGAAAGGGCTTCCTGCATCCCGACTTGGGGGGGGGACGGGGGACACGACGGTGGGGATGGGCACAGCGCTGCGGAGAGGACCTCTCGAGGTCTCTCAGTGCCAGGCTCTGTCCCTGTCCTCTATCAAGTCCCCACTGCCAGGTTCTGTCCCTGTTGCCCATCGGGTCCCTGGTGCCAGGCTCTGTCCCCGTCCTCCATCGTGTCCCCAATGCCAGGCTCTGTACTCATTCTCCATGAGGTCCATGGTGCCAGGCTCTGTCCCTGTCCTCCATCAAGTCCCCGGTGCCAGGCTCTGTCCCTGTCCTCCATCAAGTCCCCAGTGCCAGATTCTGTTCCTGTCCTCCATCGTGTCCCCAGTGCCAGGCTCTGTCCCTGTCCTCCATCAAGTCCCCGGTGCCAGGCTCTGTCCCTGTCCTCCATCGAGTCCCTGGTGCCAGGCTCTGTCCCTGTCCTCCATCGGGTTCCCAGTGCCAGGCTCTGTCCCTGTCCTCCATCAAGTCCCCAGTGCCAGGCTCTGTCCCTGTACTCCATCGAGTCCCCGGTGCCAGGCTCTGTCCCTGTCCTCCATCGAGTCCCTGGTGCCAGGCTCTGTCCCTGTCCTCCATCGGGTCCCCGGTGCCAGGCTCTGTCCTTGTCCTCTATCAAGTCCCCACTGCCAGGTTCTGTCCCTGTTGCCCATCGGGTCCCTGGTGCCAGGCTCTGTCCCTGTACTCTATCAAGTCCCCGGTGCCAGGCTCTGTTCCTGTCCTCCATCGTGTCCTCAGTGCCAGGCTCTGTCCCTGTCCTCCATCAAGTCCCCGGTGCCAGGCTCTGTCCCTGTCCTCCATCGAGTCCCCGGTGCCAGGCTCTGTCCCTGTACTCTATCAAGTCCCCGGTGCCAGGCTCTGTTCCTGTCCTCCATCGTGTCCTCAGTGCCAGGCTCTGTCCCTGCCCTCCATCAAGTCCCCGGTGCCAGGCTCTGTCCCTGCCCTCCATCAAGTCCCCGGTGCCAGGCTCTGTCCTTGTCCTCTATCAAGTCCCCACTGCCAGGTTCTGTCCCTGTTGCCCATCGGGTCCCTGGTGCCAGGCTCTGTCCCTGTACTCCATCAAGTCCCCGGTGCCAGGCTCTGTTCCTGTCCTCCATCGTGTCCCCGGTGCCAGGCTCTGTTCCTGTCCTCCATCGTGTCCTCAGTGCCAAGCTCTGTCCCTGCCCTCCATCAAGTCCCCGGTGCCAGGCTCTGTTCCTGTCCTCCATCGTGTCCTCAGTGCCAGGCTCTGTCCCTGCCCTCCATCAAGTCCCCGGTGCCAGGCTCTGTCCCTGTCCTCCATCGAGTCCCCAGTGCCAGGCTCTGTCCCTGTCCTCTATCAAGTCCCCACTGCCAGGTTCTGTCCCTGTTGCCCATTGGGTCCCTGGTGCCAGGCTCTGTCCCTGTCCTCCATCGTGTCCCCAATGCCAGGCTCTGTACTCATTCTCCATGGGGTCCCCAGTGCCAGGCTCCATCCCTCTCCTCCATCAGTCCCCAGTGCCAGGCTCTGTCGCTGTCCCCTGCCGGGGTCGCTGTGCCCCAGGCTCTGTGCCTGGGTTCGGTGCCCTCGGGGCCAGCAGCTGCAGAGCTCCTCCCCGGGGCCCTTGGGGCTCTTTCCATCGCTGTTTGTTCCTCAGCCGCCAGAAACAGAGCCCAGAGGCTGCTCCTGCTGCGCTGCCACCGGCCCCTGTGCCCACCCAGCTGGGGACAGAGCTGGGCACAGGGGGGCACACCCCACGGCCACCCCCTGAGCCCCTCCGTGTGCCCTCCCCGCACAGAAAGTGACATTTTGTGCTATGACAAAATAGCTTTTATTGGTCAAAGGCTGCAGTGGTGCCACCTTCTGGGGGGCACTCGCTGGGATGCCACCGGGCTTGGGGACAGGGCTGATGGCAGGGGGGCACGTCCCTTTGGTGCTGGCATCTCCTTTTGGTGGTGGTGTGTCCCTTTGGTGGTGGCACATCCCTGTCGTGGTGGCACATCCATTCCATGGTGGCACATCACCTTCACGGTGGCACATCCCTCTGCTGGTGGCATGTTCCTTTCATGGTGGCACATCCCTCTGCTGGTGGCATGTTCCTTTCATGGTGGCACATCCCTTTGGTGGTGGCACATCCCTTTCATGATGCCACATACCTTTGCTGGTGGCACATCCCTTTCATGGTGGCACATCCCTTTCATGATGCCACATACCTTTGCTGGTGCCACATCCCTTTCATGGTGGCACATCCCTTTCATGGTGGCACATCCCTTTCATGGTGGCACATACCTTTGCTGGTGCCACATCCCTTTCATGGTGGCACATCCCTTTGGTGGTGGCACATCCCTTTCATGGTGGCACATCCCTTTGCTGGTGGCACATCCCTTTGGTGGTGGCACATCCCTTTCATGGTGGCACATCCATTCCATGGTGGCACATCCCCTTCATGGTGGCACATCCATTCCATGGTGGCACATCCCTTCGGTGGTGGCACATCCCTTCATGGTGGCACATCCATTCCATGGTGGCACAACCCTTCGGTGGTGGCACATCCCTCTGCTGGTGGCATGTTCCTTTCATGGTGGCACATCCATTCCATGGTGGCACATCCCTTTCATGATGCCACATCCCTTTCACGATGCCACATCCCTTTCATGATGCCACATCCCTCCCTCTCCCACACCAAACTCTCAGGGACACCTGGCAGAGAAAGAAAGCAGCAAGTGCCCAACCCCTCCCTGTTGTCGCTTTGAGGGGGAAGACATCAAAGCCATCTGCAAACCCCAGGGGTGGGCACAGCCAGCAGGAGGAGGAGGAGGAGGAGGAGGAGGAGGGCGGCAGGCGGCGGGCAGAGCCCTCAGCAGGCGGTGAGCGCCGGGCGGTGGCGGCGGCGGCAGAGCAGGCGTCGGAAGGCGCCGCGGAAGTCCCGGTTGAAGATGGTGTAGAGGAGGGGGTTGAGGCAGCTGTTGCAGTACCCGACCCAGAAGAAGAACTGGAAGACGCCGTGGGGCACCTTGCAGCGGGCACAGAGGGCACCCAGGCTGTAGAGGAAGAAGAAAGGGAACCAGCAGAGCACAAAGACTCCGATGACCACGGCCAGGACGAAGGTGAACCTCTTCTCCCTGTTGAGCTGAGTCTTCCTCCTCCAAGTGCTCAGCGCACCCAGTTCGGGCGCCAGCACCACCTGCCCGGTGCCCGTGGCTAAGGTGTCCCTGGGGCATCCCCGGGGCTGCTGGCACAGCTCTGTCCCGCCACTGGGGCACGCTGGGGGCTCCTTGATGCCCAGCAGGGAGGTCCTGTCAGCGGGCGGGCAGCTGGCCGGGGGGCTGCGGCTCGGTGGCGGTGCCCTGGCGGCGGTGCGGGCGCGGTGGCGGCGCTTGGCGATCAGGTAGAGGCGCAGGTAGACGAGGACCATGATGAGGCAGGGGGCGAAGAAGGAGCCCACGCTGGAGGAGAGGACGTACCAGGCCTCCTCGTTCAGCCTGCACTGAGGTCTCTCGCCGGGCGCTGCCTCCTTCTCGCCCTCGTGGAGCAGCGGCGGGAGGGAGATGATGGCAGCGATGCTCCACACCAGGAGGATGCCACACTTGACGCGGCGCAGGGTGCGCCTGGCACCGTACCCCGGGGCCCTGCTGACCGACCAGTAGCGGTCCAAGCTGATGGCGCAGAGGTGCACGATGGAGGAGGTGCAGAAGAGCACGTCCAGAGCCAGGTAGAGCTGGCACCATGCCCGCTGGAAGTACCAGTAGCCCAGCAGCTCGTTGGCCAGCGAGAAGGGGATGATCAGGGTGGCCACCAGGATGTCGGCGGCCGCCAAGGACACCAAGAAGAGGTTCTGGGGTGCCCGCAGCGAGGGGCTGCTGAGCACGGCCACGACCACCAGGCTGTTGCCCGCCACGGTGAGGAGCGCCAGGAGGGTGATGGTGGCGGCGATGGCCGCGGCGGCGTGCGGGGAGTAGCCGCCCCCGGGGGACCCTTCCATGGCTGCAGGCTCCGGCTCAGAGCTGGCCCCCGGAGCGCAGGGAGCGGCCCCAGGGCTGCCGCCGGACACCGCTGGCCATGCTGCTGCTGCTGCCTGCACTCTGCCTGCTGCTGCCTGCCTTGCCTGCACCCTGCCTGCTGCTTCCCTGCCCTGCCTGCACTCTGCCTGCTGCTGCCTGCCTTGCCTGCACCCTGCCTGCTGCTTCCCTGCCCTGCCTGCACTCTGCCTGCTGCTGCCTGCCTTGCCTGCACCCTGCCTGCTGCTTCCCTGCCCTGCCTGAGGCCCTGCTGCTGCCTGTGCTCCTGCCTGAAGCCCTGCTGCTGCCTGCCCTTCTGCCTGCAGTCCTGCCCTGCCTGGAACCCTGCTGCTGCCTGCACTCTTGCCTGAGGCCCTGCTGCTGCCTGCACTTCTGTCTGCAGCCCTGCCCTGCCTGGAGCCCTGCTGCTGCCTGCGCTCCTGCCTGAGGCTCTGCTGCTGCCTGTGCTTCTGCCTGCACTCTGCCTGCTGCTTCCCTGCCCTGACTGGGACCCTGCTGCTGCCTGCGCTCCTGCCTGACGCTCTGCTGCTGCCTGCACTTCTGCCTGCAGTCTTGCCCTGCCTGAGGCCCTACAGCTGCCTGTGCTCCTGCCTGCAGTCCTGCCCTGCCTGCAACCCCTGCTACTACCTGCACTTCTGCCTGAATCCCTGCTCTGCTTGGGTCCCTGCTGCTGCCTGCACTCCTGCCTGCACCTCTGCCCTGCTTGGGTCCCTCTTGTTGCTTGCACCTCCGCCTGCAATCCCTGCCCTGCCTGCAACCCCTACTGCTGCCTGTACCTCTGCCTGTAACCCCTGCCCTGCCTGTTGGTCTCTCCTGCTGCCCACAGCACCCTCCCGCCCCTTCCCCGCCTCGCCACCGCCTGCAGGTCTTTGTGCTGCCCGCACCCCTCCTGCTGCCCGCACCCCTGCCCGTTCCCCTGCCCCTACCTCCCGCTGCCTCCGCCGGGCTCTGCGCTGCCAGGCGGCGCCTCCGCGGGGGTTTAAGCGGACGCGGGGGTCCGGGGGCGGGCAGCGCTGAGCCACCGCCCCTGGGGCGGATCCGCGGCCGTGAGCGGCTGTGGCTGTGGCTCTGCTCCCTCCCGTCCTCCGCTGCCCCCTGCCGCGGCACCCCCAGCCCGCCTTGGTACCCACACCCCTGCCCGGCACCCGCAGCTCTGCCCGGCACCCCCAGCCCGCCTTGGTACCCACACCCCTGCCCGGCACCCGCAGCCCTGCCCGGCACCCCCAGCCCGCCTTGGTACCCACACCCCTGCCCGGCACCCGCAGCTCTGCCCGGCACCCCCAGCCCGCCTTGGTACCCACACCCCTGCCCGGCACCCGCAGCCCTCCCTGGTACCTACACCCCTGCCCGGCACCTGCAGCTCTGCCCGGCATCCGCAACCCGCCCTGGTACCTACACCCCTGCCCGGCACCCGCACCCTCCCCCGGGCACCCACATCCCTGTCCGGCACCCCCAGCCCTCCCTGGTACCCACACCGTGCCCGGCACCCGCAGCCCGCCCTGGTACCCGCAGCTCTGCCCTGGCACCCGCAGCCCTGCCCGGCACCCGCACCCTCTCCCGGGCACCTGCATCCCTGTCCGGCACCCCCAGCCCGCCCTGGTGCCCACATCGTGCCCGGCACCCGCAGCCCTGCCCTGGTACCCACACCGTGCCCGGCACCCGCACCCTCTCCCGGGCACCTGCATCCCTGCCCGGCACCCCCAGCCCTCCCTGGTACCCACACCGCTGCCCGGTACCCGCAGCCCGCCCTGGTACCCACACCCCTGCCCGGCACTCGTATTCCTGTCCGGCACCCGCACCCCTCCCTGGTACCCACGTTCCTCCTCTGGCACCCATCCGCTCCTCTGGCACCTCCTTTCCCTCCTTCCCTGGTACCTGTGCCACTTTCCCAGCACCCACATCCCTCCCCGGAGCCTGGACCCCTCACTGGCACCACATCCTTCAACCTGGCCCCTCCCTGGCACCTCCACCTCTTCCTCAGCACTCCTTTTCCTGGCACCTGAGTCCTCCTCAGGACCTTCTTCCCTTTCCTGGCACCCACATCCTCCCCTGGTGCCCTCACCCAACACCCACATCCCTCACTGGCACCTGCATTCCCTCTCCAGCACCCACATGGGCCCTGCATGCCCCCTGGCACTCTCATCCTCCAGGCACATCATTCCCTCAGCACCCAGGTCCCAGCACCCTGGCACCCACAGAATCCTCCCCCAGTGCCCCTCTGGCACTGCCACCCAGCACCCATGCCCCTCCCTGATGCCTCCATCCCTTCCCCAGTGCCCACATCTCTCTCTCCCTCCCTGGTACCCACATGGCTGCCTCAGTGCTCCTCTTTCCCCTCCTCAGCACCCACGTCCTCCCCTGGCACCTCCACCCTTTTCCCTGGCATCCACACTCTACCTGGTCCCCACCTCCCTCCCCAGTACCCACGCCCCTGGTACCGTGTCCCTTCCATGGCATCTCTCTGCCCAGCACCCACACCTCTCCTTCCCTCCCTGGCACCTGTCTGTCCTCCATGGCATCCATGCCCCTTCTTCAGCACATTACCCTTCCCTGGCACCCACACCCTTCCCTGGTACCCCCTCTTCTCACTGGTAGCCCTTCCAGCACCCACAGCTCTCTGGCACCTGTGTCCTCTTCCCCAGCACCCACAGCCCCCCTGGCACCTCTGTCCCTTCCCCAGCACCTCTGCCCCTTCCCCAGCATCCACAGCCCCCCTGGCACCTCTGCCCCTTCCCCAGCACCCACAGCCCCCCTGGCATCTGTGCCACTTTATGCAGTACCCACAGCCCCCCTGGCATCTGTGTCCCCTTCCCCAGCACCCACAGTCCCCCTGGCACCTGTGTCCCCTTCCCCAGCACCCACAGTCCCCCTGGCACCTGTGTCCTTTGCCCCACTACCTGCATCCCTCCCTGGCACCACTGCCCCTGTGCCCTCCCCACCCCAGCACAAACCTCCTCCCTGGCCCCAGCTCCCTCTTACCCTCTCCCCACTCCTCCTCTGCCCCTGTCCCTCCAGACCCTGCCCCAAAGCTTCAGCCCCCAGAGCTCTCCCCCAGCCCCCAGAGCTCTCCCCCAGCCCCCAGAGCTCTCCCCCAGCCCCCAGAGGCCTCCCCCAGCCCCCAGAGCTCTCCCCCAGCCCCCAGAGGCCTCCCCCAGCCCCCAGAGCTCTCCCCCAGCCCCCAGAGGCCTCCCCCAGCTCCCAGAGGTCTCCCCCAGCCTCAGGCTCCTTTGGACTCCTTTATTGGTTTATTGGGGCTGGGGGCAGCATTTTCCAGTTCCTCATCACCAGCTCAGAGGGACCCCAACCCCCCCCACTCCCTCCCCAGCCTGTGGGGTGCCCCCTCCAGCCTCCTCCCCAGCCCCTCCTGTCCAGATCCTCCTTTTGTGTCCCAATCTGGGGGTCCTGGGGGGGGCTTCCCCCCAACTTTTGAGGGCTGAAGATGCTCTGGGAGCAGCTCGAAGCTCAGAGCAGCTGCACAGCTCAGGGTGAGGGGGGGTCTGAGGGGGAAAGTGAGGCAGGGAGGGGGCTGGCAAAGTGCCATGGGGGCCATGCCCCCACCCTCACCCCACCAGCAAGATGAAACAAAGGTGCCAGGGTGGGGTTAAAGCCTCCTGGGTGCTGCTGGTGCCAGTTTGGGCACCCTCAGCATGCTCCAGCTCCACCTGAACCCTCCTGCTGGGGGCAAGGGACAGGGCAGGGGGACAGGGGGGGGCAGACTGCTCCAGCCCCCACCCTCCACTCCCTCCCTTGCCCTCCTCTGCTCCAAGCTTTCCACTCCACCAAACCCTGGGCCCTGATGAAGCCTGCAGGGTGAGGGGCAGCAACTCAGCCACCTTCTGAGGGCATCCAGGGCCAAGCCCTGCCCCAGTGCCACCTCCCAGCCCCTGCCAGGGCTGGCAGCCACCTCCCTTCTCTCTCTGTCACCACCTTGACCTGGGTAACCCTTCCTGGTCCCCCCCCATTGGGGTCTCCAGTGCCAGTGGCAGCCCTGGGCAGAGCTTCCCTGGCTTCAGATCAGCCTGGCAGCCCCTTCCAGCTCCACCTGCGGGTCACAGATGCCCAGGAAGTCGATGTCCTCCCCCGTGCCAGCCTGAGGGCACAGCTGCTGGAGGATCTCTGCTGTGGGGCTTTGCTTCAGGTAGGTCTCCAGGGACTTGAGCAGCTGCTTTGGTTTCTTTCTGGTGGCGATTTCCAGCTCTGGAGAGGGCAGAGGGAAAGGAGTGAGGAGGGAGAGGAAGGGCTGGGTGGTGCCAGGCATGCTGCAGGCTGCCAGGGTGAGGGCTGGAGCCCAGATCCCAACGTGTGCCACCAGGAAAGGCACCCCCCTCAACCTGTGCCAGTCTCTCACCACCCTCAACCTGTGCCTGGGTCTCACCCCCCTCAACCTGTGCCTGGGTCTCACCACCCTCAACCTGTGCCAGGGTCTCACCACCCTCAACCTGTGCCAGGGTCTCACCACCCTCAACCTGTGCCTGGGTCTCACCCCCCTCAATCTGTGCCAGTCTCTCCCCACCCTCAACCTGTGCCTGGGTCTCACCACCCTCAACCTGTGCCACTCTCTCACCCCCCTCAACCTCTGCCAGGGTCTCACCACCCTCAATCTGTGCCAGTCTCTCACCACCCTCAACCTCTGCCATTGTTTCACCACCCTCAACCTGTGCCAGGGTTTCACCACCTTCAACCTCTGCCAGTCTCTCACCCCCCTCAACCTGTGCCAGGGTCTCACCACCCTCAACCTGTGCCAGTCTCTCACCACCCTCAACCTGTGCCTGGGTCTCACCACCTTCAACCTCTGCCAGTCTCTCACCACCCTCAACCTCTGCCAGTCTCTCCCTACCCTCAATCTGTGCCAGTCTCTCACCACCCTCAGTCTATCTCCCCTCTCCTTAGAACCACAGAGCCCTGCAGAGACCTTTGGCATCATCCAACCCAACCTCCCTCACCCACAGCTCACAACCCTCAGCCACTGCCAGGGCACCACCAACCCATGGTACTCAGCACCACAGTGCCAGGGTCTGGAGACCCTTCCAAGGATGGAGGAGGACTCCACCACTACCCTGGGCAGCCTGGGCCAGGCCTGGGCAACCCTTGCCAGGGAGAAATTGTTCCTCATGCCCAACCTGAACCTCCCCTGGCACAACCTGAGGCCATTTCCTCTCCTCCCATCACTTCTTCCTTGGCAGCAGAGCCCAACCCCCACCTGGCTCCAGCCTCCTCTCAGGCAGCTGCAGAGGCCAAGAAGGTCTCCTCTCAGCCTCCTCTTCCTCAGCCTCCCCAGCTCTCTTCTCCAGCCCCTTGCCCACCTTTGCTGCCCTGCTCCAACCTCTCAATGGCCTCCTGGCACTGAAGGGCACACAACTGACCTCACCACTGCCCAGCTCAGAGGGGCACAATCATCCCTTTAGACCTCCTGGCTCCATCCAGACTTATTAGGAGGTTGAGGGTGGCACAGGTTGAGGGTGGTGAGACCCTGGCACAGGTTGAGAGTGGTGAGACCCTGGCACAGGTTGAGGGTGGTGAGACCCTGGCACAGGTTGCCCAGGGAGGTTGTGGAGCACAGAAGCACCCAATGTGATCTTTGATCACATTGGGTGCTTCTGTGCTCCACAACCTCCCTGAAGAGGTGTTCAGTGCCAGTCTGGATGAGGCCTTGAGCACCCTGTGCCTGGTGAGAGCTGCCCCTGCCCATGCCATGCTGAAGCCATGCCCTGAACCCCTGTGCCATGCTCTGTGCCCCAACTGCGGAGGTCGAAGGCTGCAGGTTGGGAGCTTTTCTGGGTGGTTAAAACCCAACCAAAGCAGGTAAAAGTGCCAGGTTGAGCCTGGAGGAGGAAGAGGAGGAGAAACCCACCCTTGAGGAGGGCATTGGAGTCAGCCAAGGTCTTGTTCTGCCCCTTCCAGAGGTGGTAGAGGCGCAGGAAGGCAGCGGCGTAGAGTTGGTTGAGCACAGCTATGACCTGCCCCCGGCGGTTGCACTCCCTGCAAGGAGGAAGAAGAGGAAGCTTCAGCCTCAGAACCACTGCTGCAGCTGCTGCCAAGGACCTCCCCCAGCTCAGCACCAGCACAGATGCAGGAGGAGACGCTGCAGAGTGGCATTGGAGGTGGCAGAGACTCAGAGGCCGAGAGGGACCTGGAGAATCATCTGGTGCCAACCTCAATGCCATGGGCAGGGGCACCTCACATCAGTTCCACATCCAGCTTGGCCTTAAAAAGACCTCCAGGGATGAAGCTTCCACTTGTTTGGGGCAACCTGTGCCAGTGTCTCAACAGCTTCATGGTGAAGAACTTCTTCCTACCTGAATCCAAGCTGAGTCCAAGCTCCAACCTCCAAGGCCAGGCTGGGTAAGGCTGTGGGCAGCCTGACCTAGGGCAAGGTTAGCTTGGGGGTGATAAGAGCACACCTGAGGGATGGCAAAGGGCTCAGGGGCAGCCAGCATGGGTTTAGGAAGGGCAGATCCTGCCTCTCCAACCTGATCTCCTTCTATGCTCAGGTGACTGCTTGGTGGCTGTGGGGAGCCTGTGGCTGTGTCTGTCTGGACTTCAGCAAGGCTCTGACACTGTCCCCCACAGCACACTGCTGGCTAAGCTGTCAGCCCATGGCTTGGGTGGCAACACTCTGTGCTGGGCTAGGAACTGGCTGCAGGGCTGAGCCCAGAGAGTGGTGGTGAATGGTGCCACATCCAGCTGGCAGCTGGCACCAGTGGTGTGCCTCAGGGATCTGTGCTGGGCCCCATCCTCTTTAACATCTTCATGGATGATCTGGATGAGGGCATGGAGTCAGACATCAGCAACTGTGCAGGTGACACCAAGCTGGGGGCAGATGTGGCTGGGTTGGAGGGCAGAAGGGCTCTGCAGCAGGACCTTGACTGCCTGCACAGATGGGCAGAGTCCAAGGGGATGGCATTCAATAGCTCCAAGTGCAGGGTGCTGCACTTTGGCCACAGCAACCCCATGCAGAGATACAGGCTGGGGTCAGAGTGGCTGAGAGCAGCCAGACAGAGAGGGATCTGGGGGTGCTGATTGATACCCACCTGAACATGAGCCAGCAGTGTGCCCAGGTGGCCAAGAGAGCCAGTGGCATCCTGGCCTGCATCAGGAATGGTGTGGCCAGCAGGAGCAGGGAGGTCATTCTGCCCCTGTACTCTGCACTGCTTAGACCTCACCTTGAGTGCTGTGTTCAGTTCTGGGCCCCCCAGTTTAGGAGGGACATTGAGATGCTTGAGCATGTCCAGAGAAGGGCAACGAGGCTGGGGAGAGGCCTTGAGCACAGCCCTACGAGGAGAGGCTGAGGGAGCTGGGATTGGTTAGCCTGGAGAAGAGGAGGCTCAGGGCAGACCTCATTGCTGTCTGCAACTACCTGAGGGGAGGTTGTGGCCAGGAGGAGGTTGCTCTCTTCTCTCAGGTGGCCAGCAGCCAGAAGGAGAGGACACAGCCTCAGGCTGTGCCAGGGGAGATTTAGGCTGGAGGTGAGGAGAAAGTTCTTCCCTGAGAGAGTCATTGGACACTGGAATGGGCTGCCCGGGGAGGTGGTGGAGTCGCCGTCCCTGGAGCTGTTCAAGGCAGGACTGGACGTGGCACTTGGTGCCATGGTCTGGCCTTGAGCTCTGTGCTAAAGGGTTGGACTTGATGAGCTGTGAGGTCTCTTCCAACCTTGGTGATGCTGTGACACTGAAAGGTGGCCCTGCCCATGGCAAGGGGTTGGCACTGGATGGTCCTTGTGGTGCCTTCCAACCCTGACTATGATCTCCACACTCCCAGTGCTGCTCCATCCCCTCCCTCCTAGGACCAGTTCTGCAGGCCCAAAGGTAAAGAGGAATCTGGAGGGGCTGGAAGGGGTCCAGAGCTGGGCCACGATGCTGAGCAGTGGGGAGGAGAGACTGAGGGAGCTGAGGCTGTGCAGGCTGCAGAGGAGAAGGCTCCCAGGAGAGCTTGGAGTGGCCTTGCAGGAGCTGAAGGAGGCTCCAGAAGGGATGGGGAGGGACTAGGGACAAGGTCTGGGAATGGGAGGAGGAGGAGGAGGAGGAGGAGGAGGAGGAGGAGGAGGAGGAGGAGGAGGAGGAGGAGGAGGAGGAGGAGGAGGAGGAATGGAATGGGTTTGGACTGGCAGAGGGGAGATAGAAACTGGAGGTTAGGAAGAAGTTGTTTGCAGTGAGGGTGGGGAGAGACTGGCACAGGTTGAGGGTGGTGAGAGACTGGCACAGATTGAGGGTGGGGAGAGACTGGCACAGGTTGAAGGTGGGGAGAGACTGGCACAGGTTGAAGGTGGGGAGAGACTGGCACAGGTTGAGGGTGGTGAAACACTGGCACAGGTTGAGGGTGGTGAGACACTGGCACGGGTTGAGGGTGGTGAGAGACTGGCACGGGTTGAGGGTGGTGAGAGACTGGCACGGGTTGAGGGTGGGGAGAGACTGGCACAGATTGAGGGTGGTGAAACACTGGCACAGGTTGAGGGTGGTGAAACACTGGCACAGGTTGAGGGTGGTGAGACACTGGCACGGGTTGAGGGTGGTGAGAGACTGGCACAGGTTGAGGGTGGGGAGAGACTGGCACAGGTTGAGGGTGGTGAAACACTGGCACAGGTTGAGGGTGGTGAGAGACTGGCACAGATTGAGGGTGGGGAGAGACTGGCACAGGTTGAGGGTGGTGAGACCTTGGCACAGGTTTGCCAGGGGAGGTTGTGGAGCACAGAAGCACCCAATGGGTGCTTCACAACCTCCCCTGGAGGTGTTTGAGGACCAGGCTGGATGAGGCCCAGTGCTGGGCAGACCTCTCCCTGGCACTGGGTGATGCCATCCTGTGCTTCTGTGAGCCAAGGCCATGCCCTCAGGACCCCTTTCCCCCCCACCTCAGCTCACCTGCAGAGCCTCTCCTGGCGCAGAGCCTGCAGCACCATGTGGGTGATGTTCACTGACATGATGCAGAAGGGGAAGCTCTGCAAAGGGGGAAGAAGAGGAAGAGGAGGAAGATGGAAGCTGGCAGCAGCTTCCTCCTCATCCTCTCCTCCCTAGGAAGGTGCTCAGGCACTTCCAGCCCCTCCCAGCTTGCAGCTGGCAGAGCCCAGACCCAGAGCGAGGCAGCTGAAGGGGACAGCGGCAAGGAGCAGGAGCAAAGGAGAGGGAGAAGCTGGGGGGGGAGGGGAGAGGGGGAGAAGCCCCTGGTGGGGGGGGTCTGGAGGGGGTCGATGTTGTTTGGGGGGAGGAGGGAAAGGGATGGAGGTGGGGGAGGGAGGGGTGAAAAATGAGGGGGGGTCGATGTTGTTTGGGGGAAGGAGGGAAGGGGTTGGAGGTGGGGGAGGGGTAAAAAGTGGGGAGAGGGTCGGGGGGGGGTCGATGTTCTTTGATGGGTGGGGAGGGGTGAAATGTGTGTGGGGGTTGGGGGGGTCGATGCTATTTGAGGGGGAGGAGGGAAAGGGATGGAGGTGGGGGAGGGAGGGGTGAAAAATGAGGGGGGGTCGATGTTGTTTGGGGGGAGGGGGGAAGGGATTGGGGGAGGTAAAAAGGGGGGAGGAGGTCGAGGGGGGTCGATGCTGTTTGATGGGTGGGGAGGGGTTAGGGTTAGGGAAGGGAGGGCAGCAGGCAGGGCAGAGGGGCAGGGAGGGCAGCAGGCAGGCAGGGCAGAGGGGCAGAGGGGCAAGGAGGGCAGCAGGCAGGCAGGGCAGAGGGGCAGAGGGAATGGGAGGGCAGCAGACAGGCAGGGCAGAGGGGCAGAGGGGCAAGGAGGGCAGCAGGCAGGCAGGGCAGAGGGGCAGGGAGGGCAGAGAGGCAGAGGGGCAGGGAGGGCAGCAGGCAGGCAGGGCAGAGGGGCAGAGGGGCAGGGAGGGCAGCAGGCAGGGCAGAGGGGCAGAGGGGCAGGGAGGGCAGCAGGCAGGACAGAGGGGCAGGGGGTCAGAGGGGCAGGGAGGGCAGCAGGCAGGCAGGGCAGAGGGGCAGAAGGGCAGGGAGGGCAGCAGGCAGGGCAGAGGGGCAGAGGGGCAGGGAGGGCAGCAGGGAGGGCAGAGGGGCAGAGGGGCAGGGAGGGCAGCAGGCAGGGCAGAGGGGCAGAGGGGCAGGGAGGGCAGCAGGCAGGGCAGAGGGGCAGAGGGGCAGGGAGGGCAGCAGGGAGGGCAGAGGGGCAGGGAGGGCAGCAGGCAGGGCAGAGGGGCAGAGGGGCAGGGAGGGCAGCAGACAGACAGGGCAGAGGGGCAGAGGGGCAAGGAGGGCAGCAGGCAGACAGGGCAGAGGGGCAGGGAGGGCAGCAGGCAGGCAGGGCAGAGGGGCAGAGGGGCAGGGAGGGCAGCAGGCAGGGCAGAGGGGCAGAGGGGCAGGGAGGGCAGCAGGCAGGGCAGAGGGGCAGAGGGGCAGGGAGGGCAGCAGGCAGGCAGGGCAGAGGGGCAGGGATGGCAGCAGGCAGGCAGGGCAGAGGGGCAGAGGGGCAGGGAGGGCAGCAGGCAGGGCAGAGGGGCAGAGGGGCAGGGAGGGCAGCAAACAGACAGGGCAGAGGGGCAGAGGGGCAGGGAGGGCAGCAGACAGACAGGGCAGAGGGGCAGAGGGGCAAGGAGGGCAGCAGGCAGACAGGGCAGAGGGGCAGGGAGGGCAGCAGGCAGGCAGGGCAGAGGAGCAGAGGGGCAGGGAGGGCAGCAGGCAGACAGGGCAGAGGGGCAGGGAGGGCAGCAGGCAGGCAGGGCAGAGGGGCAGGGAGGGCAGCAGGCAGGCAGGGCAGAGGAGCAGAGGGGCAGGGAGGGCAGCAGGCAGACAGGGCAGAGGGGCAGAGGGGCAGGGAGGGCAGCAGGCAGGCAGGGCAGAGGGGCAGAGGGGCAGGGGGCAAGGACAGGCCTGGGTCTCCTGCTGGGAGAGTCTGAAGATCTCTCGGGCCAGAGGCAGCATCTGGGAGTCCATCACGAAGAAGAGGATCTGCATCAGCCCCAGCATCCCTGTGCCACGCAGGTCAGTGCCAGGATCCACACCTGGCAGAGGGAAGAGGGTGCCAAGGAGCTGCAGCAGTGCAGAGACCTCAGGGAATGGCTTCCCGAGGGAAAGGTTTGGGGGAAGAGTCCCTAAGAGGAGTTGGGAAGTGCCTCGGGGATGAGAGCATGGACAAAGCCCTGCACGGTGGGAAGGGACCTCTGGAGCTGCCCCAGGCCATGCCCCCTGCTCCAGCAGGGCCCCCACAGCAGCTCACCCAGCAGCACAGTGCCCAGGCTGGGGGTTGGCAGCTCTGCACACAAGGAGGCTCCACAGCCTCTCTGGGCAGCCTGCTCCAGGCCTTGGCACCCTCACACCAAACCACTTTCTCCTGCTGCTCAGCTCCACCCTCCTGGGCTCCACTCTGTGCCCCTTGGCAGCGCTCAGCAGAGCCTGGCCCCAGCCTCTTGCCCCCCACAGCTCCTTCAGCTCTGCCTGGGCACTGCTCAGCTGCCCTCTGGGGCTGCTCTGCTGCAGGCTCTCAGCCCCAGGGCTCTCAGCCTTTGCTGCTGCCAGAGCTGCTCCAGGCCCCTCAGCACCTGCCCAGCCTGCCCTGCACTCTCTGCAGCCCTTGCCAGGCTCTGCCATTGGGCAGCCCAGAGCTGGAGCCAGGCTGGGGGCAGAGCAGAGGGCAGCAGAACCTCCCTTGCCCTGCTGCCCACACTCTTCTTGGTGCCCCTCAGGACAGCCTTGGAGCCTTCAGGGGGGCAAGAAGGTGCCCAGGAGACACACTGAGGGCACACTGCTGTCTCCTGGGCACCTTCTTGCCCCCCAGCCCTGGCAGCTGCTGCTCCTTGGAGCTGCTCCCCAGCAGCTCCCCCCTCAGCTGTGCTGCTGCAGGAGGTTGGTGGTGCCCAGGGGCAGGATCCTGCCCTTGCCCTGCCTCAGCCTCCTGAGCCTGCTCTGCCCCAGCTCTGCAGCCTGCCCAGGGCACTCTGGATGCCAGCCCAGCCTGGGGGTGCCACCACTGCTCCCAGCTTGCTGCCCTCAGCACCTCTGGCACAGGGCTCACTCTGTCTCTCCCCAGGTAGCCCTCCAGAGCCCAGCACCAATCACCTGGGCAAAGCTGTGCCACCTGTGCTTGGGCATGGCAGCAGGTGCTGAGCTCAGCTGGCAAAGCAATGCCCTGGGAGAGGGAGCAGGACCTGAGGTGCTCACAGGAGATGGAGCAGGACCTGAGGTGCCCACAGGAGATGGAGCAGGACCTGAGGTGCCCACAGGAGATGGAGCAGGGGCTCAGGTGCCCACAGGAGATGGAGCAGGACCTGAGGTACCCACAGGAGATGGAGCAGGACCTGAGGTGCCCACAGGAGATGGAGCAGGGGCTCAGGTGCCCACAGGAGATGGAGCAGGACCTGAGGTACCCACAGGAGATGGAGCAGGACCTGAGGTACCCACAGGAGATGGAGCAGGACCTGAGGTGCCCACAGGAGATGGAGCAGGGCCTGAGGGACCCCTTGGGAGAGGGAGCAGGGCCTGAGAGACCTCTTGGGAGAGGGAGCAGGGCCTGAGAGACCTCTTGGGAGAGGGAGCAGGGCCTGAGGTGCCCACAGGAGAGGGAGCAGGACCTGAGGTGCCCACAGGAGAGGGAGCAGGACCTGAGGTGCCCTCCTCTGCCCTACCCTGGAAGCCCAGCTCCTCCCAGTGTGCCCCATAGCGTGGGCAGCCCAGGCTGGAGGAGGTCAGCCTCTTGTACACCGTCTGCAGGATCCTCATGTGGACCTTCTGGTTATCATCCAGGGCACCTGCCAGGGGGAAAAGGACCCTCAGTGCCCCCAGCTTGCCCCCTCAGCCTCCAAAATCCAACCCCTGGCCTCCCAAAATGCCCCCTGGCATCTCTGGAGCTGCCACCAGCTGCTGGGCACAACTAGAGTGTGGCTAGAGAGGAGATGCCAGAGCTGGGCACAGCTCCTGGAGCCCAGAGAAGGCTCTGGGGGGCACAGGGCAGCAGAGAGGAAGACCTCAGCAAGGCAGGAACCCCCAGAACCTGATCCCTCCGACCCCCCAGGTGATGGGAATGAAGCTTTTGGGCATCAGGGGAAGCTGTGCTGGGCAAGGTGGCACCCACGAGCTGCCACGGGTGAGAAGCTCCCACTCGTGAACCTCCAGGGGCAGCCAGAGATGCCAGCCCACGGGATGGCACCTGAGGCACTTCCATCTCTTTGGTCATGGCAGGAGGAGCAGGAAGGGCAGTGGAACAGGTGCCCAGTGCTGTGCCAAGCTGTATAGGTGGAATGGCAACCCTGGCACGGCAGGAAGGGGTCACAAGAGCCACTGCCCACAAAGGAGATGGAAAACAGAGCCCCTGAGCTGCGGCAGGGCGGGTGGCACCAGGGGACACTCACACTGTGCCATGGCCAGTGCCAGCTCCTGCTCCCCCTGCAGCTGAGGATGCAGCCGGGGAGGGCCGAAGAGGAAGCGAAGCAGAGAGGCCAGGCCTGACCTGGGCACGGGCACGGGCACCTTCTGCAGAGGAGAAAAGAGGGCAAGGAGCCGTCAGGGCACGGTGCCAGGGCAGCTGGGCTGGAGGGGAACCCCTGCAGGGGCGAGGGGAGGGGGCTGAGGGGCAGGGGGGATGGCAGAGGAGGGGCACAGAGGGGAGGGGGATGGCAGAGGGGTCAGGGGGCAGCGCTGGGCTCATGCCACCACCCACCCCTCACCTACTTACTAAAGGTACCCCTGGGAGGGCAGGGGCACAGGGCCCGGCCGTACCCTGCACTGCTTGAGCTCAGCGCTCTGGAAGTACTGCAGGGCCTCGTTGAAGGAGATCAGAGGGGCACTGCCAGCCGACAGCGCCCCCGGGCCTGCGGGGAGGCACGGAACGGGCTCAGCCCTGCCTCCTGCTCCAGCTTCCTGGGCACGGCACCGGCTCCCGGTGCCAAGCACAGTCCCCGCTCCGCCGGCACCCGGCGAGCTCCGGCTCCGGTCCCGGCCCCAGCCCCAAGCCGGCCCCGGCTCCGCCCCCGGCTCCGCCCCCAATCGCTTCCCGCTCCGCCCCCAATCAACTCCCGCTCCGCCCCCCCCGCCGGTTCTGGCTCCGCCCCCCCCGCCCCGCGGCCGGCTCCGACTCCGCCCCCAAGGCCCCAAGCCGGCTCCGGCTCCGCCCCTAAGGCTCCAAACCCGCCCCGGCTCCGCCCCCCTCGCCTCCTGCTCCGCCCTCCCCGTCCCGCTCCGGCTCCGCCCCCCAGCCCCCAAGCGGGCTCCGGCTCCGCCCCCCTCGCCCCTAGTCGCCTGTCGCTCCGCCCCCCCCGCCCCGCGGCCGGCTCTGACTCCGCCCCCACGGCCCCAAGCCGGCTCCGGCTCCGCCCCATAGGCTCCAAACCCGCCCCGGCTCCGCCCCCCTCGCCCCCAGTCACCTCCTGCTCCGCCCTCCCCGTCCCGCTCCGACTCCGCCCCTCCATCCCCCAGTCGGCTCCGGCTCCGCCCCCACTCCGGCTCCGCCCCCCCAGCCCCACTCCGGCTCCGCCCCCACGGCCCTAAGGCGGCTCCGGCTCCGTCCCCCCGGGCCCAGCACAGCGGCAGAGCCTCGCAGCGCCCGGGGAAGGCAGCAGCAGCTCTGCACTGCACCTCTGCCCTTCAGCTCCTGCCGCTGCTCTCTCCGGACTCCAGACATGCCCCCCGACAGCACAGCCACCCCTCACCCCCCACCCTCTAGGAGCCAGGGCCCGTCCCCTGTCCAGCTCCGCAGCGACCCCCTGGCACCGGCCGTACCGGACTGGGACTGCTCCACAGCCTCCCATTGCTCCTGCACCCTGCGCAGCTCCTCGCTGACCTCTGCCAAAAGAAAAGTCCCGTGTCCCCCCCCCCGAAGGTCACAGACAGCTGGAAGACCCCGGGCAGTGCCCACTCCCTCCCCCAGCACTGCTCAGGACACCTCAGCCGAGGAGGATCTCCCTTCTCTGGGCAGAGACCTCGAATGGTGCCCCCCGAGATGCTGCCAGGTTCCTTCCGGGCACAGGCAGGATGGAGCAAGGTGAAGGCTCCAGCACCCTGTGAGCACAGTGCCAGCTTCTCTGGGCTCCCCACGCTCCCTCCTGGCTCTCTCCGAGCTCCCCACGCTCCCTCCCGGCTCTCTCCGAGCTCCCCACGCTCCCTCCCGGCTCTCTCCGAGCACCCCACGCTCCCTCCCGGCTCTCTCCGAGCTCTCCACGCTCCCTCCCGGCTCTCTCCGAGCTCTCCACGCTCCTCCTGGCTCTCTCCGAGCTCTCCACGCTCCCTCCCGGCTCTCTCCGAGCTCTCCACGCTCCTCCTGGCTCTCTCCGAGCTCCCCACGCTCCCTCCCGTCTCTCTCCGAGCTCCCCACGCTCCCTCCTGGCTCTCTCCGAGCTCCCCACGCTCCCTCTCGGCTCCCTCCGAGCTCCCCACGCTCCCTCCCGTCTCTCTCCGAGCTCCCCACGCTCCCTCCTGGCTCTCTCCGAGCTCCCCACGCTCCCTCTCGGCTCCCTCCGAGCTCCCCACGCTCCCTCCTGGCTCTCTCCGAGCTCCCCACGCTCCCTCCTGGCTCTCTCCGAGCTCCCCACGCTCCCCTCAGACTCTCTCTGGGCTCCCTTCTGGTTCCCCTCCGGCTCCCCACGCTCCCCGCGGGCTCCCCTGGCGTTTCCCCCACCAGGGCTCAGCCGGAGCCGCAGGGGCGCAGCGCGGCAGCAGCTCACCGGCGCCCAGCGGCCGCTCCGCTTCCTCCCGCGGTGCCTTCGGGAGGCCGTTTTGGACCAGCGCCGGGACCTACGCGGGACCAGAGACAGACACAGCCTTCGCCCACCGCAGCGGACCCCCAAAACCCAACCGCTTCGCCCCGGGGAGGTGACCCCGACCGCTGCGCTCTTCCCGCAGGGAGCCCTCCCCGACCTCCGCGCCGCGGAGCGCAGCAGAGAGGCTCCGAGCCCCGTACGTGCGGGTCTGCTCCGCCGCCGGCTCAGGTACGGGGAAGATGCCCTTCGGTGCCCCGAGAGGTCACATTGAAGAGGCATAAGCGGAGGCTAAAGCCGGAAAGCGAGGGGCGGAGGGGGAGCCTCTGTGCCGGCACACCGGGGACCGGCACACAACGCGGGGCCGCCCCGGGGAGGGGACGCGGCGAGGAGCTGGGCTCAGCCCGACACGCACCGGGAGGGACTTGCCGGGCCGGGGGGGGGTCACACTGCCGCTCATCAGGCCGCTCCGAGCCCCCGGCGCCTCCGCTCATGCCCTGCGAGGAAGAAGGCAGCCACCCACCCACCCACCGTCGGCCGGGGCCGCCACGGAGCCTCGGGTGGCGGAACCGGGTGGCGGCGAGGAGCGGTCCGGGGGTTGGAGACAGCCCCGCCGGGCGCTCAGGAAGCCTCAGGCCTCTCCCGGGGCTCCCGGTCCCGGGCACCGAGCATACTGCCCCGGGCCGCGCTGCCCCTTGGCCCCACGCCCACCGGAAGCGGCTCCGGGGCCGCCTCCGTCCCGGTCACATGCGGGACTACAGCTCCCGGCAGGCACTGCGGCAGGGAGGGCGCTCAGGCTGCCGACGGCGGCGCAGAAGGGACAAACCTGGTAGAACGAGACCGTCCCGGGCGGAGCTGCGCCGGTGCTGGTTCGCGGCGCTCCCTAGGAGCTTCCAGTGCCCGTCAGTAACTCCCAGTGCCCGCCGCCAGTCCCCAGTGCTCCATACCACCTCCCAGTGCTCCATACCACCTCCCAGTGCTCCATACCACCTCCCAGTGCCCACCATCAAGTGCCGGTGCCAGCTCCTCGGTGCCAGACCCCGTTGCGCCGAGCCCTCCCGAGCCTCGCCGGTGCCAGCTCCCGCTGCTCCACGCCAGCTCCCGGTGTCATCATCCCTCAGCGCCCAGTACCAGCTCCCAGTGCCCACCACCACCACCTCCCAGTGCTCCGTATGGGTGCCCAGTGTCATCTCCCAGCACACAGTGTGCTGTCTCAGTGCCCAGGGCTAGCTGCCAGCGCCTCCAATACCACCTCCTAGTGCCCACCGGCAGCTCCCACTTCCCTCTCCCGGCTCCCAGTAGCATCTCCCAGTTGCTTGCACCACTTTCTAGCCCCGAGTCTCCCCTTGCCCCGCCCGTCCTGGGCCGTCCCGGTGCCAGCTCCCGGTGCCCCAAACCAGCTGCCATTGCCATCTCCCAGTGCCCGGTGTCACTTCCCAGCTGCCAGCACCATCCCCCGGTGCCCAGCGGCAGCTCCTGGTGCTCCGCACCACTGCCCACTGTCCTCTCCCAGCGTCTAGTGCCATTTCCCAGCGCCCAGTGTCCCCTCCCAGCGCTCCGTCCCACCCCCGTGTGCCCGGTGCCAGCTCCCCGCCCCTCTCCCCGCCCCTCCCGAGCCGGTGCCGCCCGATCCCGGCGAGGCTTAGCAGGACAGCTTCAGCAGACCGCACAGCAGCATGTGGCTGTACGCGATGCTCTTCCTCCTTCTCCTCCTCCTCTCCCTCTTCCTCCTTCTCGCCCGGGTCGTGCTGGGCTCGGGGCGCGAACCCAACCCCTTCGCCACCGACGCCCGGCGCCCGCCCGCCCCGCTCGTTACCGACAAGGCTGTCCGCAGGACCGTGGTCAAGACAGGTACGGAGCTCCCGCGACCCCCTCTCCCCGGTAGGACCCTTCCCCCGCCCCGTCTGTGTCCTGCGCCTGGGGGGGGCATCGCCCCCTGGACGGCATTACCCCCCAAGGTGGCATCTCACCCCCCCTGGACGGCATTACCCTCCAGGGTGGCATCTCAGCCCCTTCGACGGCATTGTCCACCGAGGCAGCATTCCACGGCCCCGCGCGGTGCCACTCACGGGCACAGCATCCCCCAGCCAGGTGGCATCACCCCCCAGGGCAGCCTTGCCCACTGGGGTGCCAAGTCTCCCCAGAAAGGCATTGCTCCCCGGGGTGGCATTACCTGCCAGGGCAGCATGATCTCCCTCAGAGTGGCTTCTCCCTCCTGGGTGCCATCACCCTGCTGGACAGCATTAACCCCCCCCCCCAGAGTGGCATCACCCACTGGGGTGGACTCTCCCCCCCCTCCTCCCAGAGTGGCATTACCCTCTGGGGCAACTCGAACCCCCCCAGAGTGGCATCTACCCCCTGGGCGACTTTGCACAGCAAGGTGGCATCTCTACTCTGATGGCATCACCCACCAGGGTGGCATCTCTCCCTAGCGTGGCATTGGCATCATGCCCCAGGACAGAATCATCTCCCAGTGTGGCATCTCCTCATCCTACCACATAGCACAGCGAGGGGGTGGCATTACCCCTCAGGCTGGCATTGCCCCTTTGAGGGTGGCATCAGCCTGGGCGGGGGGGGGGGTGTCACTCACTAAGTGTACCATGCCCCCCACTCCGGAGGTGCCCACCCCCCCCCCCCCAAGTTGCCACCTCTCTCTCCTCCCCCCCCCCGCCCAGTTTTCTCAGCAGATAAAGTCCCCGCGGAGCTCGATGCCATCGTGATTGGCAGCGGCATCGGGGGGCTGGCAGCTGCCACGCTGCTGGCCAAGGTGGGCAAGAGGGTGCTGGTGCTGGAGCAGCATGGCAAGCTGGGGGGCTGCTGCCACACCTTCACCGAGAAGGGCTTCGAGTTCGACACTGGTACGGCCCCCGTGGCACCTGGGCACCTAAATCCGCCCCCTGGGCAAAGGCTGGGGGGGGGAAGAGGGAGGGGTAAAGGGGAGGGTGCCCGCGGCGGGGACCACACCCAAACCACCCCTGGGCACCCAGAAGGGGTAGCCCTGGCACTGGCTCCGAGCTTATACAAACACTGCTTCTGCTTGAGCAACGCCACCCACGCCCTTGCCCGTGCCCCCTGCCAACCCTCCTGCTGCCACCACGCCCTGGCACTGCCACCCAGACCCTGGCAGGTGCCTGGATCCTAGAAACTGCCCCAACAGTCTGGGTCTGATCCTATAAATACTCCTGTAATCCAGCTCAGACCCTATGGATTTCTCCCTAATCCACCTCAGATCCTAGGAAGTCCCTCACGACCCAGCTCCCATCCTACACAATTCCCTACCCCCAGCTCCCATCCTACACAATTCCCTACCCCCAGCTGGCACCCTGCACAGTTCCCTACCCCCAGCTCAGGTCCTGCACAATTCCTTACATCCAACTCAGGTCCTGCACAATTCCCTACCCTCAGCTCAGATCCTGCACAATTCCCTACCCCCAGCTCACAGCCTGCACAATTCCCTACCCTCAGCTCAGGTCCTGCACAATTCCTTACACCCAGTTCAGGTCCTGCACAATTCCTTACACCCATCTGGGACCCTGCACAATTCCTTACATCCAGCTCAGACCCTGCACAATTCCCTGCACCCAGCTCAGACCCTGCACAATTCCCTACACCCAGTTCAGACCCTGCACCCAGCTCACATCCTGCACAATTCCCTACCCTCAGCTCAGATCCTGCACAATTCCTTACAGCCAGCTCAGATCCTGCACAATTCCTTACACCTAGTTCAGATCCTGCACAATTCCTTACAGCCAGCTCAGGTCCTGCACAATTCCTTAAATCCAGCTCAGGTCCTGCACAATTTCCTACCCTGAGCTCAGATCCTGCACCCAGATCAGGTCCTGCACAATTCCCTACCCCCAGCTCGGATCCTGCACCCAGCTCACATCCTGCACAATTCCTTACATCCAACTCAGATCCTGCACAATTCCTTACACCCAGTTCAGATCCTGCACCCAGCTCAGATCCTGCACAATTCCCTACCCCCAGTTCAGATCCTGCACCCAGCTCAGATCCTGCACAATTCCCTACTCCCAGCTCAGGTCCTGCACAATTCCTTACATCCAGCTCAGGTCCTGCACAATTCCCTACCCTCAGCTCAGATCCTGCACAATTCCCTACTCCCAGCTCAGGTCCTGCACAATTCCCTACCCTCAGCTCAGATCCTGCATCCAGCTCAGGTCCTGCACAATTCCTTACATCCAGCTCAGGTCCTGCTCAATTCCCTACCCCCAGCTGGGACCCTGCACAGTTCCCTACCCCCAGCTCAGGTCCTGCACAATTCCCTACCCCCAGCTCAGGTCCTGCACCCAGCTCAGATCCTGCACAATTCCTTACATCCAACTCAGGTCCTGCACAATTCCCTACCCTCAGCTCAGATCCTGCACCCAGCTCACATCCTGCACAATTCCTTACATCCAGCTCAGGTCTTGCACAATTCCCTACCCCCAGCTCAGGTCCTGCACAATTCCCTACCCCCAGCTCACATCCTGCACCCAGCTCAGATCCTGCACAATTCCTTACATCCAGCTCAGGTCCTGTACCCAGCTCAGATCCTGCACAATTCCTTACCCTCAGCTCGGATCCTGCACCCAGCTCACATCCTTCACAATTCCTTACACCCAGCTCAGGTCCTGCACAATTCCTTACACCCAGCTCAGGTCCTGCACAATTCCTTACACCCAGCTCAGATCCTGCACAATTCCTTACACCCAGCTCAGGTCCTGCACAATTCCTTACACCCAGCTCAGATCCTGCACAATTCCCTACCCCCAGCTCAGATCCTGCACAATTCCCTATTCCCAGCTCAGATCCTGCACAATTCCCTATTCCCAGCTCAGATCCTGCACAATTCCCTATTCCCAGCTCAGATCCTGTCTTTCTCCCCCCGCCCCACCCCAAATCCATTTTAGCTCCTGGAAACTCCCCCCAAAGCCATTTGAGATCCTATAATTTCCCCATAATCCCTTTTAGATCCTGCAGAATTCCTACCTCAGCTCCTATGAACTTCCCACAGCTCCAAGCAGAATTTCCCAACAATCCATCTCAGATCCTATGAAATTCCCAAGACTCAGCTCAGATCCTATGAAATTCCCCAAGATCCAGCTCAGATCCCATCAATTTCCCCACAACCCAGCTCAGAGCCTACAAAATTCCCAAGATCCAGCTCAGATCCTATGAAATTCCCAAGACCTATCTCAGATCCTATGAAATTCCCAAGACCTATCTCAGATCCTACAAAGTTCCTAAGATCCAGCTCAGATCCTATCATTTTCCCCACAATCCAGCTCAGAGCCTATGAAATTCCCAGGATCCAGCTCAGATCCTATCAATTTCCCCACAATCCCGTTCAGAGCCTATGAAATTCCCAGGATCCAGCTCAGATCCTACAAAATCCCCAAGATCCAGCTCAGATCCCATCAATTTCCCCACAACCCAGCTCAGAGCCTACAAAATTCCCAAGATCCAGCTCAGATCCTACGAAGTTCCCAAAGATCCAGCCCAGAGCCTACACAATTCCCAAGATCACCTCAGATCCTATCAATTTCCCCACAACCCAGCTCAGATCCTATCATTTTCCCAAGACTCAGCTCAAATCTTACAAAACTCCCAAGATCCAGCTCAGATCCCATCAATTTCCCCACAGTCTAGCTCAGAGCCTATGAAATTCCCAAGATCCAGCTCAGATCCCATCAATTTCCCCACAGTCTAGCTCAGAGCCTATGAAATTCCCAAGATCCAGCTCAGATCCCATCAATTTCCCCACAACCCAGCTCAGAGCCTACAAAATTCCCAAGATCCAGCTCAGATCCTATAAAATTCCCAAGACCCAGCTCAGATCCTACAAAGTTCCTAAGAGCCAGCTCAGATCCTATCATTTTCCCCACAATCCAGCTCAGAGCCTATGAAATTCCCAGGATCCAGCTCAGATCCTACAAAATCCCCAAGATCCAGCTCAGAATCCATCAATTTCCCCACAGTCCAGCTCAGATCCTATAAAATTCCCAAGATCCAGCTCAGAGCCTATGAAATTCCCAGGATCCAGCTCAGATCCCATCAATTTCCCCACAGTCCAGCTCAGATCCTATAAAATTCCCAAGACCCAGCTCAGATCCAACAAAGTTCCTAAGATCCAGCTCAGATCCCATGAAATTCCCAAGATCCAGCTCAGATCCCATGAAATTCCCAAGATCCAGCTCAGATCCCATGAACTCCCCCCCCAATCCATTTTAGATCCCATACAATTCCCCACAGCCCACCTCAGGTCCTATCAATTCCCTCATATCCCAGTTTAGATCCTGCACAATTCCCTCTGCCCCTCTTCACTCCCATAGGATTCCTCATAGCCCAGCTCAGATCCTATGCATCTCCCTGGATCCATCCCCAAATCCCATTGGAATTCCCTACAACCCAGCTCAGCTCCCACATAACTCTGGGTTTAGCTCCTCTTAAGCTCCCCACACCCAGCTCAATCCCTACAAATTCCTTATCCAGGGAATGCCACCTTAGGGGCACCTCCAGGCAGCTAAAGTCCAGCTCCTCCCACGGCCTGGATTAATGATTTCCAGGGATACAAATTGGGAAACCATCCACAAAATCCCACACATTTCTGGCAACAACTCCTCCCCCAGCAACCTAATTCCCAAATGATTCCCAAATTCCCAACATCCTTTATCCTGCTCTGCTTCCCTCCCACCTCCATTGGGTCCCACCTTCCCCCCTCCCCCTCTTTAGGGAGCTGCTGGCTTGGGGCTGGAGAAAACAGAGCAGGATCCATAAATGAGACTCAAATCCTTGACATTCCCAAACAATTCCCAAATTCCCAATTCCCAACATCCCTTAACCTGTTCCACTTCCACCTCCACTGGGTCCCACTTTTTCCCCCTCCCCTCTTTATGGAGCTGCTGGCTTAGGGCTGGAGGAACCAGAGCAGGATCCATAAATGAGACTCAAATCCTCAACATTCCCAAACAATTCCCAAACAATTCCCAATTTCCAGCATCCTTTACCCTGCTCTGCTTCCCTCCCACCTCCACAGGGTCCCACTTTTCCCCTCCCCCTCTTTAGGGAACTGCTGGTTTAGGACTGGAGGAACCAGAGCAGGATCCACAAACAAGCCCCAAATCCTCAACATTCCCAAATTATTCCCAAATAATTCCAAAATTCCCAATTCCCAACATCCCTTAACCTGTTCCACTTCCACCTCCACAGGGTCCCACTTTCTCCCCTCCCCTTCTTTATGGAGCTGCTGGCTTGGGGCTGGAGGAACCAGAGCAGGATCCATAAATGAGACTCAAATCCTTGACATTCCCAAACAATTCCCAAACAATTCCCAAATAATTCCCTATTCCCAGCATCCTTTACCCTGTTCCACTTCCCTCCCACCTCCACTGGGTCCCACTTTCTCCCCTCCCCCTCTTTAGGGAGCTGCTGGCTTGGGGCTGGAGGAACCAGAGCAGGATCCATAAATGAGACTCAAATCCTTGACATTCCCAAACAATTCCCAAATAATTCCCAAATCTCCAATTCCCAGCATCCTTTACCCTGTTCCACTTTCCTCCCATCTCCACCGGGTCCCACTTTTCCCCCTCCCCCTCTTTAGGGAGCTGCTGGCTTGGGGCTGGAGGAACCAGAGCAGGATCCATAAATGAGACTCAAATCCTCAACATTCCCAAACAATTCCCAAACAATTCCCAATTCCCAACATCCCTTAACCTTTTCCACTTCCACCTCCACCGGGTCCCACTTTTCCCCTCCCCCTCTTTAGGGAGCTGCTGGTTTAGGGCTGGAGGAACCAGAGCAGGATCCATAAATGAGACTCAAATCCTTGACATTCCCAAACAATTCCCAAACAATTCCCAAACAATTCCCAAACAATTCCCAACATCCCTTAACCTTTTCCACTTCCACCTCCACCGGGTCCCACTTTTTCCCCCTCCCCCTCTTTATGGAGCTGCTGCGTTGGGTGTGGAGGGTCCAGAGGCAGCTCCGTAAAATCCTCCTCCCAATCCCGGTGGATCGATCCCAAACCATTCCCTCTTCCAGGGATCCACTACTTGGGCCAGATGCATGAGGGCTCTCCGGCTCGCACGCTGCTGGACCAGCTGACGGAGGGGCAGCTGCAGTGGGCACGGCTGCCAGCTGCCCACGACGCGGTGGTGCTGGGGGAGCCGGGAGCCGGTGCCAGGATCGTTCGCATCCATTCCGGGCAGCAGGAATATTTCCGCACCCTCAAGGAGCAGTTCCCGGCCGAGGGAGCTGCAATCGATGAGTTCGAGAGGCTGGTGAAGGTCAGGAGAAAGGAGGGTTTGGGAGGGAGGGGAAGGGGGGGGGGGGGGCAGAGGGTTTGGGGTGCCAAGGATGGGCACCCAAAGGGCACGGAGCTGGCAGCGGTGCGCAGCCAACCCCCAGCCCGCGGCTGAGTTCTCTTCCCTCTTCTGCCTCTCAGCCCTGGGGGGTGTGGAATGGGCTGCTTGGAGGAGACCTCCTCCCCCCCCCAGGGATGATGGAGCCCGACCAGAAGCTGGCAGCTCTCAGAACCCCTCTGAGCCACTCACCCCAACAGCCTCCGGGCGTGGGGGGGGGGTCCCTGAGCGGGGGTCGATGACCCTTCAGAGGAGGAAATTGTTCCTCATGGCCAACCTGAACCTCCCCTGGCACAACCTGAGGCCATTTCCTCTCCTCCCATCACTTCCTCCTTGCCTTGGCCCCAGAGCCCAACCCCCACCTGGCTCCAGCCTCCTCTCAGGCAGCTGCAGAGGCCAAGGAAGTCTCCTCTCAGCCTCCTCTTCCTCAGCCTCCCCACCCCCAGCTCCCTCCCCTGCCCCTCCCCAGCTCTCTTCTCCAGACCCTTGCCCACCTTTGCTGCATCTTGGACACCTCCAGCAAGAGGCATCCACAGCCTCCCTGGGCAACCTGTGCCAGGCTCTCCCCACCCTCCCTCTCCCCAATCTCTCCCTCATCTCCACTCTCCCTCTCCCCTCTCCCAGCCCAAATCCATTCTCCTTCCTCCTGCCACTCCCAGCCCTTGCCCAAAGTCCCTCCCCAGCTCTCCTGCAGCCCCTTCAGGCACTGGGAGCTGCCCTCAGCTCTCCCTGCAGCCTTCTCCAGCCTGAGCAGCCCCAACTCTGCCAGCCTGTGCCCACAGGGGAGGTTCTGCAGCCTCTGCTCCTCTCTGTGCCCTCCTCTGGAGCCTCTCCAGCAGCTCCAGGTCCTTCTGGACAGGCTGAGAGTGATCCTGAGACCCCCAGCTCTCTTCCCCAGCCCCTTGCCCACCTTTGCTGCCCTTCTCTGGCCCTGCCCCAGCCTCTCAATATCCTCCTGGGAGCGAGTGGCACACAGCTGCCCCCAGGGCTCAAGGTGTGGCCACAGCAGTGCCAAGGCACATCCCAGTGCACAGGAATTTGCTGCCAGGTCCCTGACCGGAGGCAGCTCCGCAGGGAGGGCAGCAGCAAAGCTGCAGAGGCCAAGCAGGTCTCCTCTCAGCATCCTCTCCTCCAGCCTCCCCCCCACCCCCAGCTTCCTCACCTGCCCCTCCCCAGCCCTCTTCTCCAGCCTCTTTGGTGCCCTGCCCCTCAGTGTGCATCTGGCAGCGAATGGGCACCACAACCGACCCCAGGATCTGATCTGTGCCCTCACCAGTGCCCAGCAGAAGAGCTTCCACCTGGCTGCCTTCCTTCCTTCCTGCAGATCCCACGGGGAGTGTCCCGTGGGACGGCAGCCTGGGGGCCTCCCAGCCAGCAAGAAGCACCTGGATCCTTATCAGCAGGATGCTAATTAGCATTAATTACACCGCAGAGGCTGAAGCCTCCTCCCCAGGGCTGACTTTTGGCTGAGTCAAAGCTCTGCCCAAGACCCACAACGCTGCGGTGAGACGTTCGGGGCGGCTCGCTGCCAGCTCTGCCAACTGCTGCGAGTTCAAGAGGTTGCCCTCCAGGTGCTTGGCTGGGTAGAGATGGGTGCTGAGTGGGTGCCCTCCCTCCCTCCTTCGCAGAGCGTGGACAAGGGCATGGTTCTGCTCGGCCTCCTGAAGATGGTACCGCGGGCGCTGGCACTGCTGCTGTGCCGCTCGGGGCTCCTGCCTTGGCTCTTCCTCTTCTGCCGCCTGGCATCGCGCAGCGTGAAGGAGGTGGTGGAGGGGCTCACTGCCGACCCCGAGCTCCGAGCTGTCTTCAGCTACCTCTTCCCCACCTACGGTAGGTAGGCAGGAGGGGATGGTTGAGGTGAGCCATGTGTGTGTGTGTCCCCCCCCCCGCCCCAGACACTGCGGCACCTCTCTCCCCCCCCCCTCCCTGCCTTTGTGCTTTGCTTTGGGGATGGAATCGGCTCAAGGCTGCCCTGAGCTTTGAGCACATCCTGGCTGGGGAGCAGGAGGCTCAGGCAGGACTCTGCCATGTGGTGCCCACGTGGGCAGACCCTGGAGATATAAAGCCCTGGAGGAGGGACAGAGTGAACCCTGAGCCCCAAACTCTGAGCCCTGAACCCCAAACCCTGAGCCCCGAACTCTGAGCTGTGAGCTCTGAGCCATGAGCCCTGAGCTCTGAACACTGAGCCCTGAACCCCAAACCCTGAGCCCTGAACCCCAAACTCTGAGCCATGAGCCCTGAATCCTGAGCCCTGAACCCTGAGCTGTGAGCCCCAAACCCCAAACCCTGAGCCCCGAACCCCAAACCCTGAGCCCCGAACTCTGAGCTGTGAGCTCTGAGCCATGAGCCCTGAGCTCTGAACACTGAGCCCCGAACCCTGAGCCCTGAGCCTCAAACTCTGAGCCATGAGCCCTGAATCCTAAGCCCTGAACCCTGAACTGTGAGCTCTGAACACTGAGCCCCAATCCCTGAGCCCTGAGCCCCAAACTCTGAGCTGTGAGCCCTGAGCTCTGAGCCCTGAACCCTGAGCCCCAAACTCTGAGCTGTGAGCCCTGAGCCCTGAACTCCAAGCCCTAAACCCTGAGCCCTGAACTCCAAGCCCTAAACCCTGAGCCCTGAACTCCAAGCCCTAAACCCTGAGTCCTGAGCCCTGAATCCCAAACCCTGAGCCCTGAACTTCGAGCCAGAGTGCTGGGTTCAGTTGCAAAAGAACCACAGGGGCCACATCCTGCTCTTCTGGGCATTCAGCAGCTCTTTCTCACCCCCATCCAGTGTCCCTCCAGTTCTCACCCCCATCCAGTGTCCCTCCAGTTCTCCCTCCCATCCAGTGCCCCTCCAGTTCTCCCTCCCATCCAGTGCCCCTCCAGTTCTCCCTCCCATCCAGTGCCCCTCCAGTTCTCCCTCCCATCCAGTGCCCCTCCAGTTCTCCCTCCCATCCAGTGCCCCTCCAGGTCTCCCTCCCATCCAGTGCCCCTCCAGTTCTCCCTCCCATCCAGTGCCCCTCCAGTTCTCCCTCCCATCCAGTGCCCCTCCAGTTCTCCCTCCCATCCAGTGCCCCTCCAGTTCTCCCTCCCATCCAGTGCCCCCCCAGTTCTCACCCTCATCCAGTGCCCCTCCAGTTCTCCCTCCCATCCAGTGCCCCTCCAGTTCTCCCCCCCATCCAGTGCCCCTCCAGTTCTCCCTCCCATCCAGTGCCCCTCCAGTTCTCCCTCCCATCCAGTGCCCCTCCAGTTCTCACCTCCATCCAGTGCCCCTCCAGTTCTCACCTCCATCCAGTGCCCCTCCAGTTCTCCCTCCCATCCAGTGCCCTTCCAGTTCTCCCTCCCATCCAGTGTCCCTCCAGTTCTCCCTCCCATCCAGTGCCCCTCCAGTTCTCCCTCCCATCCAGTGCCCCTCCAGTTCTCCCTCCCATCCAGTGCCCCTCCAGTTCTCCCTCCCATCCAGTGCCCCTCCAGTTCTCCCTCCCATCCAGTGCCCCTCCAGTTCTCCCTCCCATCCAGTGCCCCTCCAGTTCTCCCTCCCATCCAGTGCCCAACTGGTTCTCACCCCCATCCCTCTTTCCTCACCCCTCTCACGCTCAGCTGAAGATGAGCCTGTTCCTCCCCCTGGAAGCTCCAGGAGAGGTGCCAGACCTTGGCACCAGCTGCTCTCTGTCTCACCAGGCGTGGTGCCCTCCAAGGCCAGCTTCACCATGCATGGCATCCTGGTCAACCACTTCCTGGATGGGGCCTGGTACCCCCGCGGCGGGTCCGGGGAAATCGCCTTCCACCTGATTCCTGTCATCAGGAAGAGTGGAGGCAACGTGCTGGGAAGGGCACCAGTGGAGAAGATCCTGCTGGATTCCCAGGGCAGAGCTTGTGGTGAGTGCTGGCACAGGGCACAGCTGGCATCACCCACCCTGCTGCTGGGAGGATGTGGATGCCAAGGGCAGGTTGGATGAGGGCTTCAGCAGCCTGGGCTGGTGGGAGGTATCCGTGCCCATGGCAGGGGGTTGGAGCTGGATGGTCCCTGCCTGTTCCCACCCAGCCATGCCCGTTCCCACCCAGCCATGCCCGTTCCCACCCATCCATGCCCGTTCCCACCCAACCATGCCCGTTCCCACCCAACCATGCCTGTTCCCACCCAACCATGCCCGTTCCCACCCATCCATGCCTGTTCCCACCCAGCCAGGCTCCTTCCCCACCCCTCCATGCCTGTTCCCACCCAACCAGGCCTTTTCACATCCATCCATGTTCATTTCCACCCCTCCATGCCTGTTCCCAGCCAACCATGCCTGTTCCCATCCATCCATACCTATTCCCACCCAACCATGCCTCTTTCCATCCATCCATACCTATTCCCACCCAACCATGCCTCTTTCCATCCATCCATACCTATTCCCAGCCAACCATGCCTCTTCCCATCCATCCATACCTATTCCCACCCAACCATGCCTCTTTCCATCCATCCATACCTATTCCCACCCAACCATGCCTCTTCCCATCCATCCATACCTATTCCCACCCAACCATGCCTCTTCCCATCCATCCATACCTATTCCCATCCAACCATGCCTCTTCCCATCCATACATACCTCTTCCCACCCAACAGTGACTCTAAACCCCACCAGTGACCCTAACACCAACCATGCCTGCTCCCATCCTCCCATGCCCCTTCCTACCCATTCCCCTTCCCACCCATGCCCCTTTCAGCCCAACCCATTCCATGAATCCATGTCCTGGAGCTGTTCCTCTTCTCCTCAACCCTTCCCTCCCAGGTGTGAGTGTGAAGAAAGGCCAAGAGCTGCTGAACATCTTTGCCCCCATTGTCATTTCTGATGCTGGAGTCTTCAACACCTACCAGCGGCTGCTGCCCGCCAAGGCACAGGCACTGCCAGGTGGGCAGGGCAGCTCTGGGCTGCTTTGGCCTTTGAAGCCCTCCCTGGGGCTGTGGGCACTGAATGTTGGCCTTGGTGTTGGCACAAAGTGTCCTGCTGGCCTGGGCAGAGGAATGGTTGGGTGGGAGAAGTCATGGATGGGTGGAAGGGAGCATAGGTGAGTGGGAAAGGGCATGGGTGGGTGGGAATGAGGATGGATGGGAACTGGCATGGATGGGTGGGAAGGGGCATGGATGGGTGGGAATGAGCATGGATGGATGGGAATGAGCATGGATGGATGGGTAGGGGCATGGATGGGTGGAAATGGGCATGGATGGGTGGGAAGGGGCATGGATGGGTGGGAATGAGCATGGATGGATGGGAATGAGCATGGATGGGTGGGAATGGGCATGGATGGGTGGGAATGAGCATGGATGGGTGGGAAGGGGCATGGATGGGTGGAAATGGGCATGGATAGGTGGAAATGGGCATGGATGGGTGGGAAGGGGCATGGATGGGTGGAAATGGGCATGGATGGGTGGGAATGAGCATGGATGGATGAGAACAGGCATGGTTGGGTAGGAACAGGCATGGATTGGCCAGAGCAAGGATGGTTCGATGGGAATGAGCATGGATGGGTGGGAACAGGCATGGTTGGGTGGGAATGAGCATGGATGAGTGGGAACAGGCATGGTTGGGTGGGAATGAGCATGGATGAGTGGGAACAGGCATGGATTGGCCGGAGCAAGGATGGTTCGATGGGGACGGGCAGGGATGGGTGGGAACAGGCACGGTTCAATGGGAACCAGCAGGGCTCAGTGGGTATTTCATGGGCTGGTGCAGCCCCAGCCAAGGCCCCGTGGGCAGCAGCTACCCTGAGCCTGGGCAGGTCTGGGGTGTGAGCAGTGGGGCAGAGGTTTGTGCCTCCTTCGGGAGGTGACCCGCGGCCCTCCGCGCACAGCCCACGCCACCATTCAAGCCAAACCAGTTGTGCCAGCCAATGGGGTAGCAACCTAGACCTGAGTGGGGCTTCTTCTAGCAGGAGAACTCTCTGCAGGGCTGGGGGGGAAGGGGAATTGGGGGGGGGGGGGGGTCCCTGACTCTGCCTTTCCCTTCCCATGGCAGAGATCCAGGCGCAGCTGGGCAGGGCGGTGCACGGCGAGGGAGGCTTCAGCATCTTCATCGGCGTCAACGGCTCCAAGGAGGAGCTGGGGCTGGAGCCCATCAACTACTTTGTGTATCCAGGGAGCGACTTGGATGAATTGTAGGTTGGGCTTCACCTCGCAGATGCCTCATTAAGAGCCGGCTTAAGCTCTGGGTGGGGTCACGCTCGGGGCTGAGCTTCCACTTTGGACCTTACAAGTCCTCGGGGAAGGGCTTGAACCATCACCACCCAGCTCCAAAGCCTCTCATCTCTCTGCAGAGCAGGGAGCTACCTGGCATCCTCCAGAGAAGAAGCTGCCAAGAGGATCCCTCTGCTCTTTGTCACTTGCCCCTCGGCCAAAGACCCCACCTGGGAACAGAGGTACCCAGGTAATGACTGCAGCCCAACCACAGCCACTCCTCGCAGCTCTTGAAGGGAGTTTGGTTTGTTTGAAGAGGGCAAATAAAAAGCTTCTTCCCTTCTCCAGCCATGGGGAAAGCTGCTGAGCAGGCAGCTCCCATGGATAAACACCTGCCAGATAGGCAGGCTGAGAGTTAATGGCATCCTAAAAAACCTGGGAACTTCCCCAGGGGTGGGTTGGGGCTGGCAGCAGCAGCAGAGGGGTGAGGCAGGGGGGAAAGGGGAAAGGACCACCCCAGCCTGGTCCTGCTGCAGGCAAATCCACCCTGGTCATGATCACCTTCACCAAGTATGAGTGGTTCGAGGAGTGGAAGGACAAACAGGTCCACAAGAGGGGAGAGGACTACGAGGAGCTGAAGAAGACCTTCGTGGACAGCGTCCTGAGCATTGTCTTCAAGCTCTATCCTCGCATCGAGGGCAGGGTGAGGCTCTCTGCTCCCCAGCTCCTCTCCTGCTTCCTGCCTATCTTGAGCCAGCCTGCAAAGAGTCTGAGGCTCAGCAGCAATGCATGCCCCTTGCTGCCAATGCTGCAGCTCAGGCTCAGCTCCAAGCTCCTTGCCCCTTGCTGCCAATCCATGCCCCTTGCTGCCAATCCATGCCCACTGCAGCCTGCAAAGGCTCTGGCTCAGCTGCAGCTGAGGCTCAGCTCCAAGCTCTTTGCTGCTGCCAATCCATGCCCCTTGCTGCCAATCCATGCCCACTGCAGCCTGCAAGGCTCTGGCTCAGCTGTAGCTGAGGCTCAGCTCCAAACTCTTTGCTGCTGCCAATCCATGCCCACTGCAGCCTGCAAGGCTCTGGCTCAGCTGCAGCTGAGGCTCAGCTCCAAGCTCCTCAATGCTGCTGCCAATCCATGCCCCTTGCTGCCAATCCATGCTCCTTGCTGCCAATCCATGCCCACTGCAGCCTGCAAAGGCTCTAGCTCAGCTGCAGCTGAGGCTCAGCTCCAAGCTCCTCAATGCTGCTGCCAATCCATGCCCCTTGCTGCCAATCCATGCCCACTGCAGCCTGCAAAGGCTCTGGCTCAGCTGCGGCTGAGGCTCAGCTCCAAGCTCTTTGCTGCTGCCAATCCATGCTCCTTGCTGCCAACCCATGCCCACTGCAGCCTGCAAAGGCTCAGCTGCAGCTGAGGCTCAGCTCCAAGCTCTTTGCTGCTGCTGCCAATCCGTGCCTGCTGCAGCCTGCAAAGGGTGTGGCTGAGCTGCACCTGAGGCTCAGCTCCAAGCTCCTCGATGCTGCTGCCAATCCATGCCCCTTGCTGCCAATCCATGCCCACTGCAGCCTGCAAAGGCTCTGGCTCAGCTGCAGCTGAGGCTCAGCTCCAAGCTCTTTGCTGCTGCCAATCCATGCCCACTGCAGCCTGCAAAGGCTCTGACTCAGCTGCAGCTGAGGCTCAGCTCCAAGCTCTTTGCTGCTGCCAATCCATGCCCACTGCAGCCTGCAAAGGCTCTGACTCAGCTGCAGCTGAGGCTCAGCTCCAAGCTCTTTGCTGCTGCTGCCAATCCATGCCCACTGCAGCCTGCAAAGGCTCAGCTGCAGCTGAGGCTCAGCTCCAAGCTCTTTGCTGCTGCTGCCAATCCATGCCCACTGCAGCCTGCAAAGGCTCAGCTGCAGCTGAGGCTCAGCTCCAAGCTCTTTGCTGCTGCTGCCAATCCATGCCCACTGCAGCCTGCAAAGGCTCAGCTGCAGCTGAGGCTCAGCTCCAAGCTCTTTGCTCCTGCCACCAATCCGTGCCTGCTGCAGCCTGCAAAGGGTGTGGCTGAGCTGCACCTGAGGCTCAGCTCCAAGCTCCTCGATGCTGCTGCCAATCCATGCCCCTTGCTGCCAACCCATGCCCACTGCAGCCTGCAAAGGCTCTGGCTCAGCTGCAGCTGAGGCTCAGCTCCAAGCTCTTTGCTGCTGCTGCCAACCCATGCCCACTGCAGCCTGCAAAGGCTCAGCTGCAGCTGAGGCTCAGCTCCAAGCTCTTTGCTGCTGCCAACCCATGCCCACTGCAGCCTGCAAAGGCTCAGCTGCAGCTGAGGCTCAGCTCCAAGCTCTTTGCTGCTGCTGCCAATCCATGCCCACTGCAGCCTGCAAAGGCTCAGCTGCAGCTGAGGCTCAGCTCCAAGCTCTTTGCTGCTGCTGCCAATCCATGCCCACTGCAGCCTGCAAAGGCTCAGCTGCAGCTGAGGCTCAGCTCCAAGCTCTTTGCTGCTGCCAATCCATGCCCACTGCAGCCTGCAAAGGCTCAGCTGCAGCTGAGGCTCAGCTCCAAGCTCTTTGCTGCTGCTGCCAACCCATGCCCACTGCAGCCTGCAAAGGCTCAGCTGCAGCTGAGGCTCAGCTCCAAGCTCCTTGCTCCTGCCACCAATCCGTGCCTGCTGCAGCCTGCAAAGGGTGTGGCTGAGCTGCACCTGAGGCTCAGCTCCAAGCTCCTCGATGCTGCTGCTAATCCATGCCTGCTGCAGCCTGCTAAGGGTGTGGCTGAGCTGCACCTGGGGCTCAGCATCAAGCTCCTTGCTCCTGCCCCCTACCCATGCCCACTGCAGCCTGCAAAGGCTCTGGCTGAGCTGCACCTGGGGCTCAGCATCAAGCTCCTTGCTCCTGCCCCCAACCCATGCCCACTGCAGCCTGCAAAGGCTCTGGCTGAGCTGCACCTGGGGCTCAGCATCAAGCTCCTTGCTCCTGCCACCAACCCATGCCCACTGCAGGGTGGCATTGGTGGTCCCCTAGTTCCCCCTTGGTGCCCAATGTGCCCAGATCCCCCATCCAATGGGCTGCAAAGAGTCCTACCTCAGCCTGTTCTCCTCTACAGCTCCCTCCTGCCCCCTGCAGACCTCTCTCTGCCCTCTTGTGCCCCTCCAGATCGAGTACCTCTCCAGTGGCACTCCCCTCACCAACCAGCACTACATTGCCAGCCCCAGGGGCGAGTTCTATGGCCTGGACCACAGCATCCAGCGCCTGCAGGCTGAAGCCATCGCTGTCAGCAGGCCTAAGACAGCTGTGCCCAACCTCTTCCTGACAGGTACCAGGCACCACTGCAGCCCTCTGAGATGGGCACACCTCTGGGCAGCTGTGGGAGGGCCTGAGCTGAGAGCTGGGGATGAGCTGCTGCTGTCCCGTGGGGGGATGCCAGAGCTGCTGGAGGACATCAAAGTGCTTGGTGCAGAGGAGAAGGACCTGGGGGGTGTTGGTTGATGGCTGCCAGCAGTGTGCCCAGGTGGCCAAGAGGAGCACCAGCAGCCTGGCTCGTACCAGGAACAGTGTGGGCAGCAGCAGCAGGGCAGGGATTGTGCCCCTGGGCTGGGCAGTGGGGAGTGCACAGCTGGAGCCCTGCGGGCAGTTGTGTGCCAGCTCTTGGCACTGGGATGTGCCTTGGCACTGGTGTGGCACAGCTGGGGTCAGCTTTGGGCCACTCACTCCCAGGAGGACGTTGAGAGGCTGGGGTAGGGCCAGGGAAGGGCAGCAAAGGTGGGCAAGGGTCTGGAGAAGAGAGCTGGGGAGGGGCAGGGGAGGGAGCTGGGGGTGGGGAGGCTGAGGAAGAGGAGGCTGAGAGGAGACCTCCTTGGCCTCTGCAGCTGCCTGAGAGGAGGCTGGAGCCAGGTGGGGGTTGGGCTCTGGGGCCAAGGCACAAGGGATGGGAGGAGAGGAAATGGCCTCAGGTTGTGCCAGGGGAGGTTCAGGTTGGGCATGAGGAACAATTTCTCCCTGGCAAGGGTTGCCCAGGCCTGGCCCAGGCTGCCCAGGGCAGTGCTGCAGTGCCCATCCCTGGAGCCATGCTGCTGAGGGCCATGGGTTGGTGCTGCCCTGGCAGTGCTGGGCTTGGGCTTGGATTGGATGAACTGAAAGATCTCTTCCAGCTCAGCCCATGCCAGGATTCCATGGGTCAAGCCCAAAGGATGGGCTGGGGGCAGCTGGAAGCTGGGGGGTGGTTGGGGAGTGGTGGTGGTTGGGGGGTGATGGTGGTTGGGGGGTGATGGTTGTTGGGGGGTGGTGGTGGTTGGGGGGTGATGGTGGTTGGGGGATGGTGGTGGTTGGGGGGTGATGGTGCCCAGCAGCGCCCAGGCTGGGCTGGGAATGGAGACCATGAGCTGCCCCTCAGCTGGGCCAGTGCCACCCTCACCTGCTGCTCTCCTGCAGGGCAGGATGTGTGCCTGGGTGGCTTCATGGGAGCCCTGCAGGGAGCCATGATCTGTGCCAGCGCCGTCCTGCAGCGCAACCTCTACGTGGACCTGATGCGGCTCATCAGGTGCCAGCAGGCTGCCCGTGCCAAGAAGATGGCCTGATGCCAGCTGCCCTGCTGGCCAGGGCTTCCCCTCCCCACAGCCCACCCAAGCACCCCCCCCCCACCAGCACCTCCCACCCAGCACCAAGCCAAAAGAGTGCCAGATGCCAGCCCCAGCTCCAGCAGTGCTCATCCTCAGCACACTTTGGAGGGGCCAAAGCTCTTCTCCTGCTGTGAGGAAGAGCAGCTCCAACACCTGCTGTGTGCAGCAGCAGCCAGCAGAGAAGTCAAGGCAGCTCCTGGAGCTTTGCTGGGCTCTTAGAGTTCCATCAGGCTCCCGAAGCTCCATCAGGCTCCTGAAGCTCCATCAGGCTCCCAAAGCTCCATCAGGCTCCTGAAGCTCCATCAGACTTCCAAAGCTCCATCAGGCTCCCGAAGCTCCATCAGGCTCCCGAAGCTCCATCAGGCTCTAAAGCTCCATCAGACTTCCAAAGCTCCATCAGACTTCCAAAGCTCCATCAGGCTCTAAAGCTCCATCAGGCTCCCGAAGCTCCATCAGGCTCTAAAGCTCCATCAGGCTCCCGAAGCTCCATCAGGCTCCCGAAGCTCCATCAGGCTCCCGAAGCTCCATCAGGCTCCTGAAGCTCCATCAGGCTTCTAACTCTTCACAGAGTCCCAAAGCTTCACCAAGCTCCTAAAGCTTCACCACAGTCCCAAAGCTTCAGCAGATTGTCAAAGATTCACCAGGCTCCTTAATTTCCATCAGGCTCCTAAGCTCCATCAGGCTCCTAAGCTCCATCAGGCTCCTAAGCTCCATCAGGCTCCTAAGCTCCATCAGATTCCTAAAGCTCCATCAGGCTCCCAAAGCTCCATCAGGCTCCAAAGCTCCATCAAGCTCCATAGCTCCATCAGGCTCCTAAGCTCCATCAGGCTCCCAAAGCTCCATCAGACTTCCAAAGCTCCATCAGATTCCTAAAGCTCCATCAGGCTCCAAAGCTCCATCAGACTTCCAAAGCTCCATCAGGCTCCCAAAGCTCCATCAGACTTCCAAAGCTCCATCAGACTTCCAAAGCTCCATCAGGCTCCCAAAGCTCCATCAGCTTCCTAAAGCTCCATCAGGCTCTAAAGCTCCATCAGGCTCTAAAGCTCCATCAGGCTCCAAAGCTCCATCAGACTTCCAAAGCTCCATCAGGCTCCCAAAGCTCCATCAGCTTCCTAAAGCTCCATCAGACTTCCAAAGCTCCATCAGGCTCTAAAGCTCCATCAGGCTCTAAAGCTCCATCAGGCTCCCAAAGCTCCATCAGGCTCCCAAAGCTCCATCAGGCTCTAAAGCTCCATCAGGCTCCAAATCTCCATCAGGCTCTAAAGCTCCATCAGACTTCCAAAGCTCCATCAGGCTCTAAAGCTCCATCAGGCTCCAAATCTCCATCAGGCTCTAAAGCTCCATCAGGCTCTAAAGCTCCATCAGGCTCCCGAAGCTCCATCAGGCTCCTGAAGCTCCATCAGGCTCCTGAAGCTCCATCAGGCTTCTAACTCTTCACAGAGTCCCAAAGCTTCACCAAGCTCCTAAAGCTTCACCACAGTCCCAAAGCTTCAGCAGATTGTCAAAGATTCACCAGGCTCCTTAATTTCCATCAGGCTCCTAAGCTCCATCAGGCTCCTAAGCTCCATCAGGCTCCTAAGCTCCATCAGATTCCTAAAGCTCCATCAGGCTCCCAAAGCTCCATCAGGCTCCTAAGCTCCATCAGGCTCCCAAAGTTCCATCAGACTTCCAAAGTTCCATCAGACTTCCAAAGTTCCATCAGACTTCCAAAGCTCCATCAGATTCCCAAAGCTCCATCAGACTTCCAAAGCTCCATCAGGCTCCCAAAGCTCCATCAGCTTCCTAAAGCTCCATCAGGCTCCCAAAGCTCCATCAGGCTCCCAAAGCTCCATCAGGCTCTAAAGCTCCATCAGGCTCCCAAAGCTCCATCAGGCTCCTAAGCTCCATCAGGCTCCCAAAGCTCCATCAGGCTCTAAAGCTCCATCAGGCTCCAAAGCTCCATCAGGCTCTAAAGCTCCATCAGACTTCCAAAGCTCCATCAGGCTCCAAAGCTCCATCAGGCTCCAAATCTCCATCAGGCTCCCAAATCTCCATCAGGCTCCCAAGCTCCATCAGGCTCCTAAGCTCCATCAGGCTCCAAAGCTCCATCAGGCTCTAAAGCTCCATCAGGCTCTAAAGCTCCATCAGGCTCCCAAAGCTCCATCAGGCTCTAAAGCTCCATCAGACTTCCAAAGCTCCATCAGGCTCCCAAAGCTCCATCAGGCTCCAAAGCTCCATCAGATTCCTAAAACTCCATCAGGCTCCCAAAGCTCCATCAGGCTCCCAAAGCTCCATCAGGCTCTAAAGCTCCATCAAGCTCCCAAAGCTCCATCAGGCTCCCAAAGCTCCATCAGGCTCCAAAGCTCCATCAGATTCCTAAAACTCCATCAGGCTCCCAAAGCTCCATCAGGCTCCCAAAGCTCCATCAGGCTCTAAAGCTCCATCAAGCTCCCAAAGCTCCATCAGGCTCCCAAAGCTCCATCAGGCTCCAAAGCTCCATCAGATTCCTAAAACTCCATCAGGCTCCCAAAGCTCCATCAGGCTTCCAAAGCTCCATCAGGCTCCAGAGCTCCATCAGGCTCCAAAGCTCCATCAGGCTCCCAAAGCTCCATCAGGCTCCAAAGCTCCATCAGGCTTCCAAAGCTCCATCAGGCTCCAAAGCTCCATCAGGCTCCCAAAGCTCCATCAGGCTCCTAAGCTCCACATGGGCCATGCCCGTGGGGTGCAGAGGCAGCAGCAGCAGCAGCAGCAGCAGGTCCCTGTGCCCAGCTGTGCCCTGGCAGCCAGGGGCAGAGATGTGGTGAAGCTCACAGCTGGGTAAAGGCTGCACAGAGCCCTGGGAAAATCCCTTCCTGCCAACCCTCATCCCTCAGCTTTAACCAAGGTGCCCAGGAGGTGCCCTTGGGCATGATCCCAGCAGGAAGCAACCAGCTCCTGTTGGCACACCGAGGGCATTCTGCCAGGCCTGAAGCTCTCTGGGAGCAGAGGGCACTGTGTGGTGCTCGCCAGGTCCTGCCTTGCTGCAGCACAGCCTCAGCCCTGCTGTGCTGCCACAGCTTGGTGCTGTGCCCGCCGTGCCCTGGCACTGGTGGGGGTGGAACCCTCTGCAGCCAGCAGCCCAAAGCTGCTCCCTGCCAGAGGCAGCTTTGTGGGGGTGATCAAAGCCTTCTCCGGGGGGGGGAGGGGGAAGGAAGCTCCTGAGAGCAGCAAGCAATAAAGGAAGGACCTCGTGAGTGGTGTCTTGTGAGCAGGAGCAGCTGCTGGGCTCTGGGCACCCTGGGGAGGGGGCTTTGGGCAGCCCCCGGGCTGGGAAGGGAAGGGAAGGGAAGGGAAGGGAAGGGAAGGGAAGGAGAGAGAGAAGAAGGGAGGGAGGGAGAGAGGGAAAGAGGAAAGGAGGGAAGGAGAGAGAGGGGAGGGAGGGAGGACGGGAGAGAAAGAGGGAGGGAAGGAGGGAGGGAGAGAGGAAAGGAGGGAAGGAGAGAGAGAAGAAGGGAGGGAGGGAAGGAGGGAGAGAGGAGGGAAGGAGGAAGGGAAGGAAGGAGAGAGAGAAGAAGGGAGGGAGAGAAGGAGGGAGGGAGGGAGAGAGGGAAGGAGGGAGAGAAGAAGGGAGGGAGGGAGAGAGGGAAGGAGGAAAGGAGGGAAGGAGAGAGAGAAGGGAGGGAGGGAGGAAGGGAGAGAAGGAGGGAGGGAGGGAGAGAGGAAAGGAGGGAAGGAGAGAGAAGAAGGGAGGGAGGGAGAGAAGGAGGGAGAGAAGGAAGGAGGGAGAGAGGAGGGAAGGAGGGAAGGAGGAAGGGAGAGAAGGAGGGAAGGAAGGAGGGAGAGAGGAGGGAAGGAGGAAGGGAGGGAAGGAGAGAGAGAGAAGAAGGAAGGGAGGGAAGGAGAGAGAGAGAGGGAGGGAGAGAAGGAGGGAGAGAGGAGGGAAGGAGGGTGGAAGAGAAGAAGGGAGGGAGGAAGAGAAGAAGGGAGGGAGAGAAGGAGGGAGAGAAGGAGGGAGGGAAAGAGGGAGAGAAGGAAGGAGGGAGAGAGGAGGGAAGGAGGGTAGAAGGGAGGGATGGAGAGAAGGAGGGAGAGGAGAGAAGGAGAGAGGGAAGGAGGAAGGGAAGAAGGGAAAGAGGGAGGGAAAGAAAGAAGGAGCGAGAGGAGGGAAGGAGGGAGAGAAGAAGGGAGGGAGGCAAGGAGGGAAGAAGGGAAGGAGGGAGGGAAGGAGGCAGGAAGAGAGGGAGGGAGGGGAAGAGGAGGAGCAGCTGAGCCCTGTCCTTGTGGCCCCTGGGAGCTGCAGCTGCAGCGCAGGAGGGGCAGGGCAGGAATCGCTGAACGCAGACAGTTTGGGTTGGGAAAGATCTCAGAGGGGATCGAGCCCAGCCCTGAGCCCAGCACTGCCTCAGCACCCCCAGGCCATGGCACTCAGCACCACAGCTCCAGGCATGGGCACTGCAGCACTGCCCTGGGCAGCCTGGGCCAGGCCTGGGCAACCCTTGCCAGGGAGGAATTGTTCCTCATGCCCAACCTGAACCTCCCCTGGCACAACCTGAGGCCATTTCCTCTCCTCCCATCCCTTGTGCCTTGGCCCCAGAGCCCAACCCCCCACCTGGCTCCAGCCTCCTCTCAGGCAGCTGCAGAGGCCAAGGAGGTCTCCTCTCAGCCTCCTCTTCCTCAGCCTCCCCACCCCCAGCTCCCTCCCCTGCCCCTCCCCAGCTCTCTTCTCCAGACCCTTGCCCACCTTTGCTGCATCTTGAACACCTCCAGCAAGAGGCATCCACAGCCTCCCTGGGCAGCCTGTGCCAGGCTCTCCCCACCCTCCCTCTCACCAATCTCTCCCTCATCTCCACTCTCCATCTCCCCTCTCCCAGCCCAAATCCATTCTCCCTCCTCCTGCCACTCCCAGCCCTTGCCCAAAGTCCCTCCCCAGCTCTCCTGCAGCCCCTTCAGGCACTGCAAGCTGCTCTCAGCTCTCCCTGCAGCCTTCTCCAGCCTGAGCAGCCCCAACTCTGCCAGCCTGTGCCCACAGGGGAGGTTCTGCAGCCTCTGCTCCTCTCTGTGCCCTCCTCTGGAGCCTCTCCAGGTCCTTCTGGACAGGCTGAGAGTGGAGATGAGGAAGAAATTCTGTAGAGGGAGGGTGGGGAGAGACTGGCACAGGTTGAAGGTGGTGAGACCCTGGCACAGGTTGCCCTGGGAGGTTGTGGAGCACAGAAGCACCCAATGGGATCAAAGCTAATAATGATTATGTTATCATAATGACCTTCTGAGACCCTCAAAGCCTCTCCTGAGACCCCCAAAGCCCCTCCTGAGACCCCCAAAGCCCCTTCTGAGGCCCATAATGACCTCTTGAGGCCCTCCTGAGACCCCCAAAGCCTCTCCTGAGACCCCCAAAGCCCCTCCTGAGACCCCCAAAGCCCCTTCTGAGGCCCATAATGACCTCTTGAGGCCCTCCTGAGACCCTCAAAGTCTCTCCTGAGACCCCCAAAGCCCCTCCTGAGGCCCATAATGACCTCTTGAATACCTCTTGAGACCCCCAAAGCCCCTCCTGAGGCCCATAATGACCTCTTGAGGACCTCCTGAGGTCCATAATGACCTCCTGAGACCCTCAAAGCCTCTCCTGAGACCCCCAAAGCCCCTCCTGAGGCCCATAATGACCTCTTGAAGACCTCCTGAGGTCCATAATGACCTCCTGAGACCCTCAAAGCCTCTCCTGAGACCCTCAAAGCCTCTCCTGAGACCCCCAAAGCCCCTCCTGAGGCCCATAATGACCTCTTGAGGACCTCCTGAGGTCCATAATGACCTCTTGAGGCCCTCCTGAGACCCTCAAAGCCTCTCCTGAGACCCCCAAAGCCCCTCCTGAGGCCCATAATGACCTCTTGAGGACCTCCTGAGGTCCATAATGACCTTCTGAGACCCTCAAAGCCTCTCCTAAGACCCCCAGAGCCCCTCCTGAGGCCCATAATGATCTCTTCAGGACCTCAAAGCCTCTCCTAAGACCCCCAGAGCCCCTCCTGAGGTCCATAATGATCTCTTAAGGACCTCAAAGCCTCTCCTGAGACCCCCAAAGTCCATCCTGAGGCCCATAATGACCTCTTGAGGACCTCCTGAGGTCCAGAATGACCTCCTGAGACCCTCAAAGCCTCTCCTGAGACCCTCAAATCAATTCTGTGCTCCACAGCCTCCCTGGGGGGGGTGTTCAGTGCCAGGCTGAATGAGGCCTCGAGCACCCTGTGCTGGCAGGAGGTGCCCCTGCCCGTTGGCACTGGCTGACCTTTAAGGTCCCTCCCAACCCAACCCTCCTGGGGCAGCCCCTGGCTGGGGGTGAGCTGCTGGAGGCTGTCTCCGGATGCCATGGCAGTGCCAGCTGCGGGCACAGGGCTGGGCAAAGCCCTACGGAGAGCTGGCACCGTGCTGGGCACGCAATGAAGCCTTCAGCTGGCTGCCAGGAGGGGCAGCGAGGAGGAGCGAGGCTGCCCCGGGGCAGATCGGGCAGGAAGGGTCGGATCAGTGCCCGCAGGAATGCGGCAGCAGGAGGGCAGGCACCGGGCACGGCTCGCCCGCAGCAGCCCCCCCCTGCCTCTGGCTGCCTCCTGCCGCAGGGCTTGGCAGGCTCTGCTGCCAGCTGGGCAGGGTCCCTGGCACCCAGACAGCTGCTGGGCACCGTCGTGGTGCCAACAACCCATCCCCGGGGCTGAGTGTGCAGGAGAGCTGCTGCCAGCTGGCAGTGCTGTGCCCCCCCAGGGGGCAGTGCTGGGCACAGTCCTGCTCAAGGTCCTGCTTGGTGAGCTGGGGCAGGGGATGGAGTCCAGCAGCAGTGAGACTGCAGCTGGCACCGAGCTAGGAGCAGCTGTGGAGCTGCTGGAGGGTAGCAGAGCCCTGCAGAGGGCACCATGCCAGGCTGCATGGGTGGGCAGAGGCCAAGGGGATGAGACTGAACAAGGCCAAGGGCAGGGTTCTGCACTTTGGCCACAACAACCCCAAGCAGCTCCAGGCTGGGGCCAGAGTGGCTGAGAGCAGGCAGGCAGAGAGGGCCCTGGGGGTGCTGGCAGAGAGCAGCTGCAGAGCAGGCAGCAGTGCCCAGGTGGGCAGCAGAGCCAATGGCATCCTGGGCTGGCTCAGGAGCAGTGTGGGCAGCAGGACAAGGGAGCTGCTTCTGCCCCTGTGCTCAGCACTGCTCAGGCCACCCCTGCAGTGCTGTGTCCAGTTCTGGGCTCCTCCATTGCAGAGAGATGTTGAGGTGCTGGAAGGTGCCCAGAGCAGGGCAGCAAGGCTGGGGAGGGGCCTGGAGCAGAGCCCTGTGAGGAGAGGCTGAGGGAGCTGGGGGGGTGCAGCCTGCAGCAGAGGAGGCTCAGGGCAGAGCTCATTGCTGCCTGCAGCTGCCTGCAGGGAGGCTGTAGCTAGGTGGGGTTGGGCTCTGCTGCCAGGCAGCCAGGGCCAGGAGAAGGGGACACAGCCTCAAGCTGTGCCAGGGCAGGTTGAGGCTGGATGTGAGGAGGAAGTTGTTGTCAGAGAGAGTGATTGGCACTGGAATGGGCTGCCCAGGGAGGTGGTGCAGTGCCCATGGCTGGAGGTGTTGGTGCCAAGCCTGGCTGGGGCACTGAGTGCCATGGGCTGGTTGGTTGGGCAGGGCTGGGTGCCAGGTTGGGCTGGAGGAGCTTGGAGCTCTCTGCCAACCTGCTTGGCTCTGTGCTTCTCTGCCCCCCTCGGTGCCCTCACGGCTCCTGCTGGCCTCTGCCCACCTCTGCAGGCTGCTGCAGGTCCTGTCCTGAGCGAGGATTTGCCTCTGGTGGGGGCTGTGCAGAGGGAGAGCTGAGGAGATGCTCTCCTGCTCCTGGGACACCTCCACCCCCATCCCAGCCAGCACCTCCCGGCAGAAATGGGACCCAGTGAGGGCTGAGATGTGACCTTCAGAGCTCCAGTGCCCCCCCAGTGCCCCTGCAGTGCCCCTGCAGTGCCCTCCCCAGTGCTGCATCCCTGCCAGGGACACCAAACCACCGAGGAGGGTGGGGGAAGCTTCACCAACTGGGCTCAGCCCTGGGCTGGGGACCCTCCCCCAGCGCTGTCCTGGCTCCCAGGGGGGCAGCACCGTGGGGGTGGGGGGTGGGGGGAGGGGACAGGCTGTGGAGACCTGCGTGGGGCAGAGGAGGGAACCCAACCCCTGCTGGCAGAGCAGTGGGGCAGAGAGGAAGAGGATGGTGGATGGCTGAGATGAAGAGGGAGAGAGGAGAGCAGCCACGAGGGGGCTGGGGAGTGGGAGGCAGGAGAGGCTCTGCCCTCACTGGGGGGGGGGGTGTGTGGGGGGTCTGCAGGTCCACGTGGAGCCCCCAGACCCTTCAGGAGCCTTTGGCTGGACAGAAGGGGCCAAGGGGAGCTGGGGGCAGCTCCTGGCACCCACTCTGCCCACAGGCTTGTGGGGTGGGGGCAGCCTTTGGGCGGGGGGGGGGGGGGCTGTGGAGCATGGTGGTGCCAGCTGGACCCTCAGACTACCTCTGCCGACCCCCCCCCAAACCGCCCTGGTGTTTGCCAGCCCCCAGCACACCAAGGCTGGCACAGGGGGGCCTGGCACAACCACCTTTGCCCTCCTACCCCCGTGCCCTGTGTGCCCTTCACCAGCAGCCCTGGCTCCATCTCCCTGCAGGCTCTGCTGAGGGGTGGGCAGCGATGCCAGGCCTCCACTACACCCCCCCAGTGACCCACCCCAGCTGTCAGATGGCTCTGCCCTGCCAGGCCAGGAGGGCAAGGAGCTGCCCTGCTCCATCACCAGCCTGCTGCAGGAGCTCTTCCCCTTCTCAGTGCCCATGGCAGAGGAGGGCAAAGGTGCCTGAGAGCTGCTGGCACAGCAGGGGCAAAGGGCAGCAGCCTGGCTGCCAGGGGTGCCCTGCCACGTGTGGAGGAATGGCAGGAGCCAGGGAATGCCAGGCTGGGCTGGGGGTGGGGGGGGGAAGAGACCTCCCAGGCCCATCCAGACCCCCCCCCACTGCAGCCAGCAGGGACAGCCCCAGGCAGAGCAGGCTGCTCAGAGCCCCAACCAACCTGCCCTGGGATGGTGCCAGCCTTGGGGCACTGCCCACCTCTCTGGGCAGCCTGGGCCAGGCTCTGCCCACCCTCAGTGCCAAACGTTTCTCCTCCTCTCCACTCTTGGAGCCCAAACCCTCACCCCTGGGCCTGGCCCAGCAGCTCCTGCTCAAAACTCTGCCCCCAGCTTTCTGCTCAGCTCCTTGAGCACTGCAAGGAGCACTCCAGAAGGTCTCTCTGGAGCCTCCTCCAGGCTGAACAATGCCAACTCTCAGCCTGGCATCACAGCAGAGCTCTGCCAGCCCTGCCAGCCTTGCTGTGGGCTCCTCTGACCCTGCTCCAGCAGGTCCCTGTCTGTGCTGAAGGCTCCAGAGCCGCTCCAGCACTGCAGGGGAGGGTCTGGGCAGAGCACAGCAGGGAGGGCAGAATCCTCTCCCTCACCCTCTGCCCACCCTGGGCAGGTGCCAGGCACGGCCCTGGCAGGGGCTGAGGTGCTTTGAGCAAGCCAAGCTGGGCTGAGGCTGCTCAGGGCAGAGCCCTCCTGTGCAGCAGAGATCTGCTGGGGCTGCAGCACCCCCAGGCCATGGCTGCAAACAGCCCTGCAGGGGATGAGCTCAACCTGCTCCTGCGGCTGCAGCCTCCAGCCCCATCCCTGCGGGCATCCAAACTCAGCCTTGCTGTGGCTCTGCTCCAGCCCCAAGGCTCCCTGTGCAGCCTGCTCCAGCCCCAAGGCTCCCTGTGCAGCCTGCTCCAGCCCCAAGGCTCCCTGTGCAGCCTGCTCCAGCCCCAAGGCTCCCTGTGCAGCCTGCTCCAACCCCAAGCCTCCCTGTGCAGCCTGCTCCAACCCCAAGGCTCCCTGTGCAGCCTGCTCCAGCCCCAAGGCTCCCTGTGCAGCCTGCTCCAGCCCCAAGGCTCCCTGTGCTGCTCCAGCCCCAAGGCTCTCTGTGCTGCTCCAGCCCCAAGGCTCCCTGTGCAGCCTGCTCCAGCCCCAAGGCTCCCTGTGCAGCCTGCTCCAGCCCCAAGGCTCCCTGTGCAGCCTGCTCCAGCCCCAAGCCTCCCTGTGCAGCCTGCTCCAGCCCCAAGCCTCCCTGTGCAGCCTGCTCCAGCCCCAAGCCTCCCTGTGCAGCCTGCTCCAGCCCCAAGGCTCCCTGTGCAGCCTACTCCAGCCCCAAGGCTCTCTGTGCAGCCTGCTCCAGCCCCAGGGGTCCCTGTGCAGCCTGCTCCAGCCCCAAGGCTCTCTGTGCAGCCTGCTCCAGCCCCAGGGGTCCCTGTGCAGCCTGCTCCAGCCCCAAGGCTCCCTGTGCAGCCTGCTCCAGCCCCAAGCCTCCCTGTGCAGCCTGCTCCAGCCCCAAGGCTCTCTGTGCAGCCTGCTCCAGCCCCAAGGCTCTCTGTGCAGCCTGCTCCAGCCCCAGGGGTCCCTGTGCAGCCTGCTCCAGCCCCAAGGCTCTCTGTGCAGCCTGCTGCTG